>NC_067457.1:10143540-10326040 GCF_025434085.1 Hippocampus zosterae
AAACGCCCACTAGTTCACTAGTAAGATCATTTTGAGGCTTACTAGTTGACATGTAAGCCACAAAATCCCCACTAGTTCACTAGTAAGATCATTTTGAGGCTTACTAGTTGACATATAAGCCGCAAAACCCCCACTAGTTCACTGGTAAGATCGTTTTGAGGCTTACTAGTGAACATGTAAGGCCATAATTGTGCCCACTAGTTCACGAGTAAGATCATTTTGAGGCTTACTAGTTGACATGTAAGCCACAAAACGCCCACTAGTTCACTAGTAAGATAATTTTGAGGCTAACGAGTGAAGATGTAAGCCACAAAACGCCCACTAGTTCACTAGTAAGATCATTTTGAGTCTTACTAGTGAACATGTAAGCCACAAAACGCCCACTAGTTCACTAGTAAGATCATTTTGACGCTTACTAGTGAACATGTAAGCCACAAAACGCTCACTAGTTCACAAGTAAGGTCATTGTGACGCTTACTAGTGAACATGTCATCCACAAAAGAACCCACTAGTTCACTAGTAAGATCATTTTGAGGCTTACTAGTTGACATGTAAGCCACAAAACGCCCCTTAGCTCACTCGTAAGATCATTTTGAGGCTTACTAGTGAACATGTAAGCCACAAAACGCTCATTAGTTCACTAGTAAGGTCATTTTGACCCTTACTCGTGAACATGTAAGCCACAAAACGGCTACTAGTTCACTAGTAAGATCATTTTGAGGCTTACTATTGAACATGTAAGCCACAAAACGGCCACTAGTTCACTAGTAAGATCATTCTGACGCTTACCAGTGAACATGTAAGCCACAGAACGCCCACTAGTTCACTAGTAAGATCATTTTGAGGCTTACTAGTGAACATGTAAAGCCATAAATGTGCCCACTAGTTCACTAGTAAGATCATTTTGACACTTACTAGTGAACATGTAAGCCACAAAACGCTCACTAGTTCACTAGTAAGATCATTTTGAGGCTTACTCGTGAACATGTAAGGCCATAAATGTGCCCACTAGTTCACTAGTAAGATCATTTTGAGGCTTAGTAGTTGACATGTAAGCCACAAAATGCCCACTAGTTCACTAGTAAGATCATTGTGAGGCTTACTAGTGAACATGTAACCACAAAACGCTCACTAGTTCACTAGTAAGATCATTTTGAGGCTTACTAGTTGACATGTAAGCCGCAAAACGCCTACTAGTTCACTAGTAAGATCATTTTGACGCTTACTAGTGAACATGTTAGGCCATAAATGTGCCCACTAGTTCACTAGTAAGATCATTTTGACGCTTACTAGTGAACATGTAAGCCACAAAACACTCACTAGTTCACTAGTAAAGTCATTTTGACACTTACTAGTAAACATGTAAGCCACAAAACACTCTCTAGTAAGATCATTTTGAGGCTTACTAGTGAACATGTAAGGCCATAAATGTGCCCACTAGTTCACTAGTAAGATCATTTTGAGGCTTAGTATTTGACATGTAAGCCACAAAATGCCCACTAGTTCACTAGTAAGATCATTTTGAGGCTTACATAGTTGACATGTAAGCCGCAAAACGCCCACTAGCTCACTCGTAAGATCATTTTGACGCTTACTAGTGAACATGTAAGCCGCAAAACGCACACGAGTTCACTAGTAAGATCATTTTGAGGCTTACTAGTTGACATGTAAGCCGCAAAACGCCTACTAGTTCACTAGTAAGATCATTTTGACGCTTACTAGTGAACATGTTAGGTCATAAATGTGCCCACTAGTTCACTAGTAAGATCATTTTGAGGCTTACTAGTTGACATGTAAGCCGCAAAACGCCCACTAGTTCACTAGTAAGATCATTTTTATGCTTACTAGTGAACATGTAAGGCCATAAATGTGCCCACTAGTTCACTAGTAAGGTCATTTTGACGCTTACTAGTGAACATGTAAGCCACAAAACGCTCACTAGTAAGGTCATTTTGAGGCTTACTAGTGAAGATGTAAGCCACAAAACGCCTACTAGTTCACTAGTAAGATCATTTTGACGCTTACTAGTGAACATGTAAGCCACAAAACGCTCACTAGTAAGGTCATTTTGAGGCTTACTAGTGAAGATGTAAGCCACAAAACGCCTACTAGTTCACTAGTAAGATCATTTTGACGCTTACTAGTGAACATGTAAGCCACAAAACGCTCACTAGTTCACTAGTAAGATCATTGTGAGGCTTACTAGTTGACATGTAAGCCGCAAAACGCCCACTAGTTCATTAGTAAGATCATTTTGAGGCTTACTTGTTGACATGTAAGCCGCAAAACGCCCACTAGTTCACTCGTAAAGATCATTTTGAGGCTTACTAGTTGACGTGCAAGCCGCAAAACGCCCACTAGTTCACTAGTAAGATCATTTTGACACTTACTCGTGAACATGTAAGCCACAAAACGGCCACTAGTTCACTAGTAAGATCATTTTGAGGCTTACTATTGAACATGTAAGCCACAAAACGGCCACTAGTTCACTAGTAAGATCATTCTGACGCTTACCGGTGAACATGTAAGCCACAGAACGCCCACTAGTTCACTAGTAAGATCATTTTGAGGCTTACTAGTGAACATGTAAAGCCATAAATGTGCCCACTAGTTCACTAGTAAGATCATTTTGACACTTACTAGTGAACATGTAAGCCACAAAACGCTCACTAGTTCACTAGTAAGATCATTTTGAGGCTTACTCGTGAACATGTAAGGCCATAAATGTGCCCACTAGTTCACTAGTAAGATCATTTTGAGGCTTAGTAGTTGACATGTAAGCCACAAAATGCCCACTAGTTCACTAGTAAGATCATTGTGAGGCTTACTAGTGAACATGTAAGCCACAAAACGCTCACTAGTTCACTAGTAAGATCATTTTGAGGCTTACTAGTTGACATGTAAGCCGCAAAACGCCTACTAGTTCACTAGTAAGATCATTTTGACGCTTACTAGTGAACATGTTAGGCCATAAATGTGCCCACTAGTTCACTAGTAAGATCATTTTGACGCTTACTAGTGAACATGTAAGCCACAAAACACTCACTAGTTCACTACTAAAGTCATTTTGACACTTACTAGTGAACATGTAAGGCCCTAAATGTGCCCACTAGTTCACTAGTAAGATCATTTTGACGCTTACTAGTGAACATGTAAGCCACAAAACGCTCACTAGTTCACTAGTAAGATCATTGTGAGGCTTACTAGTTGACATGTAAGCCGCAAAACGCCCACTAGTTCATTAGTAAGATCATTTTGAGGCTTACTTGTTGACATGTAAGCCGCAAAACGCCCACTAGTTCACTCGTAAAGATCATTTTGAGGCTTACTAGTTGACGTGCAAGCCGCAAAACGCCCACTAGTTCACTAGTAAGATCATTTTGACGCTTACTCGTGAACATGTAAGCCACAAAACGGCCACTAGTTCACTGGTAAGATCATTTTGAGGCTTACTAGTGAACATGTAAGCCACTAAACGGCCACTCGTTCACTGGTAAGATCATTTTGAGGCTTACTAGTGAACATTTAAGCCACAAAACGCCCACTAGTTCACGAGTAAGATCATTTTGAGGCTTACTAGTTGACATGTAAGCCACAAACGCCCACTAGTTCACTAGTAAGGTCATTTTGACGCTTACTAGTGAACATGTAAGCCGCAAAACGGCCACTAGTTCACTAGTAAGATCATTTTGACGCTTACTCGTGAACATGTAAGCCACAAAACGCCCACGAGTTCACTGGTAAGATCATTTTGAGGCTTACTAGTGAACATGTAAGGCCATAAATGTGCCCACTAGTTCACTGGTAAGATCATTTTGAGGCTTACTAGTTGACATATAAGCCGCAAACCCCCCACTAGTTCACTGGTAAGATCATTTTGACATTTTGAGGCTTACTTGTTGACATGTAAGCCGCAAAACGGCCACTAGTTCACTAGTAAGATCATTTTGACGCTTACTCGTGAACATGTAAGCCACAAAACGCCCACGAGTTCACTGGTAAGATCATTTTGAGGCTTACTAGTGAACATGTAAGGCCATAAATGTGCCCACTAGTTCACTGGTAAGATCATTTTGAGGCTTACTAGTTGACATGTAAGCCACAAAATCCCCACTAGTTCACTAGTAAGATCATTTTGAGGCTTACTAGTTGACATATAAGCCGCAAAACCCCCACTAGTTCACTGGTAAGATCGTTTTGAGGCTTACTAGTGAACATGTAAGGCCATAAATGTGCCCACTAGTTCACGAGTAAGATCATTTTGAGTCTTACTAGTGAACATGTAAGCCACAAAACGCCCACTAGTTCACTAGTAAGATCATTTTGACGCTTACTAGTGAACATGTAAGCTACAAAACGCTCACTAGTTCACAAGTAAGGTCATTGTGACGCTTACTAGTGAACATGTCATCCACAAAAGAACCCACTAGTTCACTAGTAAGATCATTTTGAGTCTTACTAGTTGAGATGTAAGCCACAAAACGCCCCTTAGCTCACTCGTAAGATCATTTTGAGGCTTACTAGTGAACATGTAAGCCACAAAACGCTCATTAGTTCACTAGTAAGGTCATTTTGACCCTTACTCGTGAACATGTAAGCCACAAAACGGCCACTAGTTCACTAGTAAGATCATTTTGAGTCTTACTATTGAACATGTAAGCCACAAAACGGCCACTAGTTCACTAGTAAGATCATTCTGACGCTTACCGGTGAACATGTAAGCCACAGAACGCCCACTAGTTCACTAGTAAGATCATTTTGAGGCTTACTAGTGAACATGTAAAGCCATAAATGTGCCCACTAGTTCACTAGTAAGATCATGTTGACACTTACTAGTGAACATGTAAGCCACAAAACGCTCACTAGTTCACTAGTAAGATCATTTTGAGGCTTACTCGTGAACATGTAAGCCACAAAATGCCCACTAGTTCACTAGTAAGATCATTGTGAGGCTTACTAGTGAACATGTAAGCCACAAAACGCTCACTAGTTCACTAGTAAGATCATTTTGAGGCTTACTAGTTGACATGTAAGCCGCAAAACGCCAACTAGCTCACTTGTAAGATCATTTTGACTCTTACTAGTGAACATGTAAGCCGCAAAACGCACACTAATTCACTAGTAAGATCATTTTGAGGCTTACTAGTTGACATGTAAGCCGCAAAACGCCTACTAGTTCACTAGTAAGATCATTTTGACGCTTACTAGTGAACATGTTAGGCCATAAATGTGCCCACTAGTTCACTAGTAAGATCATTTTGACGCTTACTAGTGAACATGTAAGCCACAAAACACTCACTAGTTCACTAGTAAAGTCATTTTGACACTTACTAGTGAACATGTAAGCCACAAAACGCTCTCTAGTAAGATCATTTTGAGGCTTACTAGTGAACATGTAAGGCCATAAATGTGCCCACTAGTTCACTAGTAAGATCATTTTGAGGCTTAGTAGTTGACATGTAAGCCACAAAATGCCCACTAGTTCACTAGTAAGATCATTTTGAGGCTTACATAGTTGACATGTAAGCCGCAAAACGCCCACTAGCTCACTCGTAAGATCATTGACGCTTACTGGTGAACATGTAAGCCGCAAAACGCACACTAGTTCACTAGTAAGATCATTTTGAGGCTTACTAGTTGACATGTAAGCCGCAAAACGCCTACTAGTTCACTAGTAAGATCATTTTGACGCTTACTAGTGAACATGTTAGGTCATAAATGTGCCCACTAGTTCACTAGTAAGATCATTTTGAGGCTTACTAGTTGACATGTAAGCCGCAAAACGCCGACTAGTTCACTAGTAAGATCATTTTTATGCTTACTAGTGAACATGTAAGGCCATAAATGTGCCCACTAAGTCACTAGTAAGATCATTTTGACGCTTACTAGTGAACATGTAAGGCCATAAATGTGCCCACTAGTTCACTAGTAAGGTCATTTTGACGCTTACTAGTGAACATGTGGGCCACAAAACGCTCACTAGTAAGGTCATTTTGAGGCTTACTAGTGAAGATGTAAGCCACAAAACGCCTCCTAGTTCACTAGTAAGATCATTTTGACGCTTACTAGTGAACATGTAAGCCACAAAACGCTCACTAGTTCACTAGTAAGATCATTGTGAGGCTTACTAGCTGACATGTAAGCCGCAAAACGCCCACTAGTTCACTCGTAAGATCATTTTGAGGCTTACTAGTTGACGTGCAAGCCGCAAAACGCCCACTAGTTCACTAGTAAGATCATTTTGACGCTTACTCGTGAACATGTAAGCCACAAAACGCCCACTACTATACTAGTAAGATCATTTTGAGGCTTACAAGTGAACATGTAAGGCCATAAATGTGCCCACTAGTTCACTCGTAAGATCATTTTGGGGCTTACTAGTTAACATGTAAGCCACAAAACGCCCACTAGTTCACTAGTAAGATCATTTTGAGGCTAACTAGTGAACATGTAAGCCACAAAACGCCCACTAGTTCACTAGTAAGATCATTTTGAGGCTTACAAGTGAAGATGTAAGCCACAAAACGCCCACTAGTTTACTAGTAAGATCATTTTGACGCTTACTAGTGAACACGTAAGGCCATAAATGTGCCCAGTACTTCACTAGTAAGATCATTTTGAGGCTTACTAGTTGACATGTAAGCCGCAAAACGCCCACTAGTTCACTGGTAAGATCATTTTGAGGCTTACTAGTGAACATGTAAGGCCATAAATGTGCCCACTAGTTCACTAGTAAGATCATTTTGAGGCTTGCTATTTGACATGTAAGCCACAAAACGCCCACTAGTTCACGAGTAAGATCATTTTGAGGCTTACTAGTGAACATGTAAGCCACAAAACGCTCACTAGTTCACAAGTAAGGTCATTGTGACGCTTACTAGTGAACATGTAAGCCACAAAAGAACCCACTAGTTCACTATTAAGATCATTTTGAGGCTTACTAGTTGACATGTAAGCCGCAAAACGCCCACTAGTTCACGAGTAAGATCATTTTCACGCTTACTAGTTGACATGTAAGGCCATAAACGTGCTCACTAGTTCACTAGTAAGATCATTTTGAGGCTTACTAGTTGACATGTAAGCCACAAAATGCCCACTAGTTCTCTAGTAAGATCATTTTGAGGCTTACTAGTGAAGATGTAAGCCACAAAACGCCCACTTGTTCACTAGTAAGATCATTTTGACGCTTACGAGTTAACATGTAAGCCACAAAACGCCCACTAGTTCACTAGTAAGATCATTTTGAGGCTTACTTGTTGACATGTAAGCCGCAAAATGCCCACTAGTTCACTCGTAAGATCATTTTGAGGCTTACTAGTTGACATGTAAGCCGCAAAACGCCAACTAGCTCACTTGTAAGATCATTTTGACTCTTACTAGTGAACATGTAAGCCGCAAAACGCACACTAATTCACTAGTAAGATCATTTTGAGGCTTACTAGTTGACATGTAAGCCGCAAAACGCCTACTAGTTCACTAGTAAGATCATTTTGACGCTTACTAGTGAACATGTTAGGCCATAAATGTGCCCACTAGTTCACTAGTAAGATCATTTTGACGCTTACTAGTGAACATGTAAGCCACAAAACACTCACTAGTTCACTAGTAAAGTCATTTTGACACTTACTAGTGAACATGTAAGCCACAAAACGCTCTCTAGTAAGATCATTTTGAGGCTTACTAGTGAACATGTAAGGCCATAAATGTGCCCACTAGTTCACTAGTAAGATCATTTTGAGGCTTAGTAGTTGACATGTAAGCCACAAAATGCCCACTAGTTCACTAGTAAGATCATTTTGAGGCTTACATAGTTGACATGTAAGCCGCAAAACGCCCACTAGCTCACTCGTAAGATCATTGACGCTTACTGGTGAACATGTAAGCCGCAAAACGCACACTAGTTCACTAGTAAGATCATTTTGAGGCTTACTAGTTGACATGTAAGCCGCAAAACGCCTACTAGTTCACTAGTAAGATCATTTTGACGCTTACTAGTGAACATGTTAGGTCATAAATGTGCCCACTAGTTCACTAGTAAGATCATTTTGAGGCTTACTAGTTGACATGTAAGCCGCAAAACGCCCACTAGTTCACTAGTAAGATCATTTTTATGCTTACTAGTGAACATGTAAGGCCATAAATGTGCCCACTAAGTCACTAGTAAGATCATTTTGACGCTTACTAGTGAACATGTAAGGCCATAAATGTGCCCACTAGTTCACTAGTAAGGTCATTTTGACGCTTACTAGTGAACATGTGGGCCACAAAACGCTCACTAGTAAGGTCATTTTGAGGCTTACTAGTGAAGATGTAAGCCACAAAACGCCTCCTAGTTCACTAGTAAGATCATTTTGACGCTTACTAGTGAACATGTAAGCCACAAAACGCTCACTAGTTCACTAGTAAGATCATTGTGAGGCTTACTAGCTGACATGTAAGCCGCAAAACGCCCACTAGTTCACTCGTAAGATCATTTTGAGGCTTACTAGTTGACGTGCAAGCCGCAAAACGCCCACTAGTTCACTAGTAAGATCATTTTGACGCTTACTCGTGAACATGTAAGCCACAAAACGCCCACTACTATACTAGTAAGATCATTTTGAGGCTTACAAGTGAACATGTAAGGCCATAAATGTGCCCACTAGTTCACTCGTAAGATCATTTTGGGGCTTACTAGTTAACATGTAAGCCACAAAACGCCCACTAGTTCACTAGTAAGATCATTTTGAGGCTAACTAGTGAACATGTAAGCCACAAAACGCCCACTAGTTCACTAGTAAGATCATTTTGAGGCTTACAAGTGAAGATGTAAGCCACAAAACGCCCACTAGTTTACTAGTAAGATCATTTTGACGCTTACTAGTGAACACGTAAGGCCATAAATGTGCCCAGTACTTCACTAGTAAGATCATTTTGAGGCTTACTAGTTGACATGTAAGCCGCAAAACGCCCACTAGTTCACTGGTAAGATCATTTTGAGGCTTACTAGTGAACATGTAAGGCCATAAATGTGCCCACTAGTTCACTAGTAAGATCATTTTGAGGCTTGCTATTTGACATGTAAGCCACAAAACGCCCACTAGTTCACGAGTAAGATCATTTTGAGGCTTACTAGTGAACATGTAAGCCACAAAACGCTCACTAGTTCACAAGTAAGGTCATTGTGACGCTTACTAGTGAACATGTAAGCCACAAAAGAACCCACTAGTTCACTATTAAGATCATTTTGAGGCTTACTAGTTGACATGTAAGCCGCAAAACGCCCACTAGTTCACGAGTAAGATCATTTTCACGCTTACTAGTTGACATGTAAGGCCATAAACGTGCTCACTAGTTCACTAGTAAGATCATTTTGAGGCTTACTAGTTGACATGTAAGCCACAAAATGCCCACTAGTTCTCTAGTAAGATCATTTTGAGGCTTACTAGTGAAGATGTAAGCCACAAAACGCCCACTTGTTCACTAGTAAGATCATTTTGACGCTTACGAGTTAACATGTAAGCCTCAAAACGCCCACTAGTTCACTAGTAAGATCATTTTGAGGCTTACTTGTTGACATGTAAGCCGCAAAATGCCCACTAGTTCACTCGTAAGATCATTTTGAGGCTTACTAGTTGACATGCAAGCCGCAAAACGCCCACTAGTTCACTAGTAAGATCATTTTGACGCTTACTAGTTAACATGTAAGCCACAAAACGCCCACTAGTTCACTAGTAAGATCATTTTGAGGCTTACTCGTTGACATGTAAGCCACAAAACGCTCACTAATTCACTAGTAAGGTCATTTTGACGCTTACTCGTGAACATGTAAGCCACAAAACGCCCACTAGTTCATTAGTAAGATCATTTTGAGGCTTACTTGTTGACATGTAAGCCGCAAAACGGCCACTAGTTCAATAGTAAGATCATTTTGACGCTTACTCGTGAACACGTAAGCCACAAAACGCCCACGAGTTCACTGGTAAGATCATTTTGAGGCTTACTAGTGAACATGTAAGGCCATAAATGTGCCCACTAGTTCACTGGTAAGATCATTTTGACGCTTACTCGTGAACATGTAAGCCACAAAACGCCCACGAGTTCACTGGTAAGATCATTTTGAGGCTTACTAGTTGACATGTAAGCCACAAAATCCCCACTAGTTCACTAGTAAGATCATTTTGAGGCTTACTAGTTGACATATAAGCCGCAAAACCCCCACTAGTTCACTGGTAAGATCATTTTGAGGCTTACTAGTGAACATGTAAGGCCATAAATGTGCCCACTAGTTCACTGGTAAGATCATTTTGAGGCTTACTAGTTGACATGTAAGCCACAAAATCCCCACTAGTTCACTAGTAAGATCATTTTGACGCTTACTCGTGAACATGTAAGCCACAAAACGCCCAAGAGTTCACTGGTAAGATCATTTTGAGACTTAATAGTGAACATGTAAGGCCATAAATGTGCCCACTACTTCACTCGTAAGATCATTTTGAGGCTTATTAGTTGACATGTAAGCCACAAAATCCCCACTAGTTCACTAGTAAGATCATTTTGAGGCTAACGAGTGAAGATGTAAGCCACAAAACGCCCACTAGTTCACTAGTAAGATCATTTTGAGGCTTACTAGTGAACATGTAAGCCGCAAAACGCTCACTAGTTCACAAGTAAGGTCATTGTGACGCTTACTAGTGAACATGTAAGCAACAAAAGAACCCACTAGTTCACTATTAAGATCATTTTGAGGCTTACTAGTTGACATGTAAGCCGCCAAACGCCCACTAGTTCACTCGTAAGATCATTTTGCGGCTTACTAGTTGACATGCAAGCCGCAAAACGCCCACTAGTTCACTAGTAAGATAATTTTGATGCTTACTCGTGAACATGTAAGCCACAAAACGCCCACTAGTTCACTAGTAAGATCATTTTGAGGCTTACTAGTTGTCATTTAAGCCACAAAACGCCCCTTAGCTCACTCGTAAGATCATTTTGAAGCTTACTAGTGAACATGTAAGCCACAAAACGCTCACTAGTTCACTAGTAAGGTCATTTTGACGCTTACTCGTGAACATGTAAGCCACAAATTGTCACTAGTTCACTAGTAAGGTCATTTTGACGCTTACTAGTTAACATGTAAGCCACAAAACGCCCACTAGTTCACTAGTAAGATCATTTTGAGGCATACTAGTGAACATGTAAGGCCATAAATGTGCCCACTAGTTCACTAGTAAGATCATTTTGAGGCTTAGTAGTTGACATGTAAGCCACAAAACGCCCACTAGTTCACGAGTAAGATCATTTTGAGGCTTACTAGTGAACATGTAAGCCACAAAACGCTCACTAGTTCACAAGTAAGGTCATTGTGACGCTTACTAGTGAACATGTAAGCCACAAAAGAACCCACTAGTTCACTATTAAGATCATTTTGAGGCTTACTAGTTGACATGTAAGCCGCAAAACGCCCACTAGTTCACGAGTAAGATCATTTTCACGCTTACTAGTTGACATGTAAGGCCATAAACGTGCTCACTAGTTCACTAGTAAGATCATTTTGAGGCTTACTAGTTGACATGTAAGCCACAAAATGCCCACTAGTTCTCTAGTAAGATCATTTTGAGGCTTACTAGTGAAGATGTAAGCCACAAAACGCCCACTTGTTCACTAGTAAGATCATTTTGACGCTTACGAGTTAACATGTAAGCCACAAAACGCCCACTAGTTCACTAGTAAGATCATTTTGAGGCTTACTTGTTGACATGTAAGCCGCAAAATGCCCACTAGTTCACTCGTAAGATCATTTTGAGGCTTACTAGTTGACATGCAAGCCGCAAAACGCCCACTAGTTCACTAGTAAGATCATTTTGACGCTTACTAGTTAACATGTAAGCCACAAAACGCCCACTAGTTCACTAGTAAGATCATTTTGAGGCTTACTCGTTGACATGTAAGCCACAAAACGCTCACTAATTCACTAGTAAGGTCATTTTGACGCTTACTCGTGAACATGTAAGCTAGTGGGCGTTTTGCGGCTTACTAGTTGACATGCAAGCCGCAAAACGCCCACTAGTTCACTAGTAAGATAATTTTGATGCTTACTCGTGAACATGTAAGCCACAAAACGCCCACTAGTTCACTAGTAAGATCATTTTGAGGCTTACTAGTTGTCATTTAAGCCACAAAACGCCCCTTAGCTCACTCGTAAGATCATTTTGAAGCTTACTAGTGAACATGTAAGCCACAAAACGCTCACTAGTTCACTAGTAAGGTCATTTTGACGCTTACTCGTGAACATGTAAGCCACAAATTGTCACTAGTTCACTAGTAAGGTCATTTTGACGCTTACTAGTTAACATGTAAGCCACAAAACGCCCACTAGTTCACTAGTAAGATCATTTTGAGGCATACTAGTGAACATGTAAGGCCATAAATGTGCCCACTAGTTCACTAGTAAGATCATTTTGAGGCTTAGTAGTTGACATGTAAGCCACAAAATGCCCACTAGTTCACTAGTAAGATCATGTGAGGCTTACTAGTGAACATGTAAGCCACAAAACGCTCACTAGTTCACTAGTAAGATCATTTTGAGGCTAACTAGTGAACATGTAAGCCACAAAACACTCACTAGTTCACTAGTAAAGTCATTTTGACACTTACTAGTGAACATGTAAGCCACAAAACACTCTCTAGTAAGATCATTTTGAGGCTTACTAGTGAACATGTAAGGCCATAAATGTGCCCACTAGTTCACTAGTAAGATCATTTTGAGGCTTAGTATTTGACATGTAAGCCACAAAATGCCCACTAGTTCACTAGTAAGATCATTTTGAGGCTTACATAGTTGACATGTAAGCCGCAAAACGCCCACTAGCTCACTCGTAAGATCATTTTGACGCTTACTAGTGAACATGTAAGCCGCAAAACGCACACGAGTTCACTAGTAAGATCATTTTGAGGCTTACTAGTTGACATGTAAGCCGCAAAACGCCTACTAGTTCACTAGTAAGATCATTTTGACGCTTACTAGTGAACATGTTAGGTCATAAATGTGCCCACTAGTTCACTAGTAAGATCATTTTGAGGCTTACTAGTTGACATGTAAGCCGCAAAACGCCCACTAGTTCACTAGTAAGATCATTTTTATGCTTACTAGTGAACATGTAAGGCCATAAATGTGCCCACTAGTTCACTAGTAAGGTCATTTTGACGCTTACTAGTGAACATGTAAGCCACAAAACGCTCACTAGTAAGGTCATTTTGAGGCTTACTAGTGAAGATGTAAGCCACAAAACGCCTACTAGTTCACTAGTAAGATCATTTTGACGCTTACTAGTGAACATGTAAGCCACAAAACGCTCACTAGTAAGGTCATTTTGAGGCTTACTAGTGAAGATGTAAGCCACAAAACGCCTACTAGTTCACTAGTAAGATCATTTTGACGCTTACTAGTGAACATGTAAGCCACAAAACGCTCACTAGTTCACTAGTAAGATCATTGTGAGGCTTACTAGTTGACATGTAAGCCGCAAAACGCCCACTAGTTCATTAGTAAGATCATTTTGAGGCTTACTTGTTGACATGTAAGCCGCAAAACGCCCACTAGTTCACTCGTAAAGATCATTTTGAGGCTTACTAGTTGACGTGCAAGCCGCAAAACGCCCACTAGTTCACTAGTAAGATCATTTTGACACTTACTCGTGAACATGTAAGCCACAAAACGGCCACTAGTTCACTAGTAAGATCATTTTGAGGCTTACTATTGAACATGTAAGCCACAAAACGGCCACTAGTTCACTAGTAAGATCATTCTGACGCTTACCGGTGAACATGTAAGCCACAGAACGCCCACTAGTTCACTAGTAAGATCATTTTGAGGCTTACTAGTGAACATGTAAAGCCATAAATGTGCCCACTAGTTCATTAGTAAGATCATTTTGACACTTACTAGTGAACATGTAAGCCACAAAACGCTCACTAGTTCACTAGTAAGATCATTTTGAGGCTTACTCGTGAACATGTAAGGCCATAAATGTGCCCACTAGTTCACTAGTAAGATCATTTTGAGGCTTAGTAGTTGACATGTAAGCCACAAAATGCCCACTAGTTCACTAGTAAGATCATTGTGAGGCTTACTAGTGAACATGTAAGCCACAAAACGCTCACTAGTTCACTAGTAAGATCATTTTGAGGCTTACTAGTTGACATGTAAGCCGCAAAACGCCTACTAGTTCACTAGTAAGATCATTTTGACGCTTACTAGTGAACATGTTAGGCCATAAATGTGCCCACTAGTTCACTAGTAAGATCATTTTGACGCTTACTAGTGAACACGTAAGCCACAAAACACTCACTAGTTCACTACTAAAGTCATTTTGACACTTACTAGTGAACATGTAAGGCCCTAAATGTGCCCACTAGTTCACTAGTAAGATCATTTTGACGCTTACTAGTGAACATGTAAGCCACAAAACGCTCACTAGTTCACTAGTAAGATCATTGTGAGGCTTACTAGTTGACATGTAAGCCGCAAAACGCCCACTAGTTCATTAGTAAGATCATTTTGAGGCTTACTTGTTGACATGTAAGCCGCAAAACGCCCACTAGTTCACTCGTAAAGATCATTTTGAGGCTTACTAGTTGACGTGCAAGCCGCAAAACGCCCACTAGTTCACTAGTAAGATCATTTTGACGCTTACTCGTGAACATGTAAGCCACAAAACGGCCACTAGTTCACTGGTAAGATCATTTTGAGGCTTACTAGTGAACATGTAAGCCACTAAACGGCCACTCGTTCACTGGTAAGATCATTTTGAGGCTTACTAGTGAACATTTAAGCCACAAAACGCCCACTAGTTCACGAGTAAGATCATTTTGAGGCTTACTAGTTGACATGTAAGCCACAAACGCCCACTAGTTCACTAGTAAGGTCATTTTGACGCTTACTAGTGAACATGTAAGCCGCAAAACGGCCACTAGTTCACTAGTAAGATCATTTTGACGCTTACTCGTGAACATGTAAGCCACAAAACGCCCACGAGTTCACTGGTAAGATCATTTTGAGGCTTACTAGTGAACATGTAAGGCCATAAATGTGCCCACTAGTTCACTGGTAAGATCATTTTGAGGCTTACTAGTTGACATATAAGCCGCAAACCCCCCACTAGTTCACTGGTAAGATCATTTTGAGGCTTACTTGTTGACATGTAAGCCGCAAAACGGCCACTAGTTCACTAGTAAGATCATTTTGACGCTTACTCGTGAACATGTAAGCCACAAAACGCCCACGAGTTCACTGGTAAGATCATTTTGAGGCTTACTAGTGAACATGTAAGGCCATAAATGTGCCCACTAGTTCACTGGTAAGATCATTTTGAGGCTTACTAGTTGACATGTAAGCCACAAAATCCCCACTAGTTCACTAGTAAGATCATTTTGAGGCTTACTAGTTGACATATAAGCCGCAAAACCCCCACTAGTTCACTGGTAAGATCGTTTTGAGGCTTACTAGTGAACATGTAAGGCCATAAATGTGCCCACTAGTTCACGAGTAAGATCATTTTGAGTCTTACTAGTGAACATGTAAGCCACAAAACGCCCACTAGTTCACTAGTAAGATCATTTTGACGCTTACTAGTGAATATGTAAGCTACAAAACGCTCACTAGTTCACAAGTAAGGTCATTGTGACGCTTACTAGTGAACATGTCATCCACAAAAGAACCCACTAGTTCACTAGTAAGATCATTTTGAGTCTTACTAGTTGAGATGTAAGCCACAAAACGCCCCTTAGCTCACTCGTAAGATCATTTTGAGGCTTACTAGTGAACATGTAAGCCACAAAACGCTCATTAGTTCACTAGTAAGGTCATTTTGACCCTTACTCGTGAACATGTAAGCCACAAAACGGCCACTAGTTCACTAGTAAGATCATTTTGAGGCTTACTATTGAACATGTAAGCCACAAAACGGCC
Organism: Hippocampus zosterae; assembly: GCF_025434085.1. Classification (NCBI taxonomy): domain Eukaryota; kingdom Metazoa; phylum Chordata; class Actinopteri; order Syngnathiformes; family Syngnathidae; genus Hippocampus; species Hippocampus zosterae. Next base: position 10,159,490 of record NC_067457.1, read on the forward strand.
ACTAGTTCACTAGTAAGATCATTCTGACGCTTACCGGTGAACATGTAAGCCACAGAACGCCCACTAGTTCACTAGTAAGATCATTTTGAGGCTTACTAGTGAACATGTAAAGCCATAAATGTGCCCACTAGTTCACTAGTAAGATCATGTTGACACTTACTAGTGAACATGTAAGCCACAAAACGCTCACTAGTTCACTAGTAAGATCATTTTGAGGCTTACTCGTGAACATGTAAGCCACAAAATGCCCACTAGTTCACTAGTAAGATCATTGTGAGGCTTACTAGTGAACATGTAAGCCACAAAACGCTCACTAGTTCACTAGTAAGATCATTTTGAGGCTTACTAGTTGACATGTAAGCCGCAAAACGCCAACTAGCTCACTTGTAAGATCATTTTGACTCTTACTAGTCAACATGTAAGCCGCAAAACGCACACTAATTCACTAGTAAGATCATTTTGAGGCTTACTAGTTGACATGTAAGCCGCAAAACGCCTACTAGTTCACTAGTAAGATCATTTTGACGCTTACTAGTGAACATGTTAGGCCATAAATGTGCCCACTAGTTCACTAGTAAGATCATTTTGACGCTTACTAGTGAACATGTAAGCCACAAAACACTCACTAGTTCACTAGAAAAGTCATTTTGACACTTACTCGTGAACATGTAAGCCACAAAACGCTCTCTAGTAAGATCATTTTGAGGCTTACTAGTGAACATGTAAGGCCATAAATGTGCCCACTAGTTCACTAGTAAGATCATTTTGAGGCTTAGTAGTTGACATGTAAGCCACAAAATGCCCACTAGTTCACTAGTAAGATCATTTTGAGGCTTACATAGTTGACATGTAAGCCGCAAAACGCCCACTAGCTCACTCGTAAGATCATTGACGCTTACTGGTGAACATGTAAGCCGCAAAACGCACACTAGTTCACTAGTAAGATCATTTTGAGGCTTACTAGTTGACATGTAAGCCGCAAAACGCCTACTAGTTCACTAGTAAGATCATTTTGACGCTTACTAGTGAACATGTTAGGTCATAAATGTGCCCACTAGTTCACTAGTAAGATCATTTTGAGGCTTACTAGTTGACATGTAAGCCGCAAAACGCCCACTAGTTCACTAGTAAGATCATTTTTATGCTTACTAGTGAACATGTAAGGCCATAAATGTGCCCACTAAGTCACTAGTAAGATCATTTTGACGCTTACTAGTGAACATGTAAGGCCATAAATGTGCCCACTAGTTCACTAGTAAGGTCATTTTGACGCTTACTAGTGAACATGTGGGCCACAAAACGCTCACTAGTAAGGTCATTTTGAGGCTTACTAGTGAAGATGTAAGCCACAAAACGCCTCCTAGTTCACTAGTAAGATCATTTTGACGCTTACTAGTGAACATGTAAGCCACAAAACGCTCACTAGTTCACTAGTAAGATCATTGTGAGGCTTACTAGCTGACATGTAAGCCGCAAAACGCCCACTAGTTCACTCGTAAGATCATTTTGAGGCTTACTAGTTGACGTGCAAGCCGCAAAACGCCCACTAGTTCACTAGTAAGATCATTTTGACGCTTACTCGTGAACATGTAAGCCACAAAACGCCCACTACTATACTAGTAAGATCATTTTGAGGCTTACAAGTGAACATGTAAGGCCATAAATGTGCCCACTAGTTCACTCGTAAGATCATTTTGGGGCTTACTAGTTAACATGTAAGCCACAAAACGCCCACTAGTTCACTAGTAAGATCATTTTGAGGCTAACTAGTGAACATGTAAGCCACAAAACGCCCACTAGTTCACTAGTAAGATCATTTTGAGGCTTACAAGTGAAGATGTAAGCCACAAAACGCCCACTAGTTTACTAGTAAGATCATTTTGACGCTTACTAGTGAACACGTAAGGCCATAAATGTGCCCAGTACTTCACTAGTAAGATCATTTTGAGGCTTACTAGTTGACATGTAAGCCGCAAAACGCCCACTAGTTCACTGGTAAGATCATTTTGAGGCTTACTAGTGAACATGTAAGGCCATAAATGTGCCCACTAGTTCACTAGTAAGATCATTTTGAGGCTTGCTATTTGACATGTAAGCCACAAAACGCCCACTAGTTCACGAGTAAGATCATTTTGAGGCTTACTAGTGAACATGTAAGCCACAAAACGCTCACTAGTTCACAAGTAAGGTCATTGTGACGCTTACTAGTGAACATGTAAGCCACAAAAGAACCCACTAGTTCACTATTAAGATCATTTTGAGGCTTACTAGTTGACATGTAAGCCGCAAAACGCCCAGTAGTTCACGAGTAAGATCATTTTCACGCTTACTAGTTGACATGTAAGGCCATAAACGTGCTCACTAGTTCACTAGTAAGATCATTTTGAGGCTTACTAGTTGACATGTAAGCCACAAAATGCCCACTAGTTCTCTAGTAAGATCATTTTGAGGCTTACTAGTGAAGATGTAAGCCACAAAACGCCCACTTGTTCACTAGTAAGATCATTTTGACGCTTACGAGTTAACATGTAAGCCACAAAACGCCCACTAGTTCACTAGTAAGATCATTTTGAGGCTTACTTGTTGACATGTAAGCCGCAAAATGCCCACTAGTTCACTCGTAAGATCATTTTGAGGCTTACTAGTTGACATGCAAGCCGCAAAACGCCCACTAGTTCACTAGTAAGATCATTTTGAGGCTTACATAGTTGACATGTAAGCCGCAAAACGCCCACTAGCTCACTCGTAAGATCATTGACGCTTACTGGTGAACATGTAAGCCGCAAAACGCACACTAGTTCACTAGTAAGATCATTTTGAGGCTTACTAGTTGACATGTAAGCCGCAAAACGCCTACTAGTTCACTAGTAAGATCATTTTGACGCTTACTAGTGAACATGTTAGGTCATAAATGTGCCCACTAGTTCACTAGTAAGATCATTTTGAGGCTTACTAGTTGACATGTAAGCCGCAAAACGCCCACTAGTTCACTAGTAAGATCATTTTTATGCTTACTAGTGAACATGTAAGGCCATAAATGTGCCCACTAAGTCACTAGTAAGATCATTTTGACGCTTACTAGTGAACATGTAAGGCCATAAATGTGCCCACTAGTTCACTAGTAAGGTCATTTTGACGCTTACTAGTGAACATGTGGGCCACAAAACGCTCACTAGTAAGGTCATTTTGAGGCTTACTAGTGAAGATGTAAGCCACAAAACGCCTCCTAGTTCACTAGTAAGATCATTTTGACGCTTACTAGTGAACATGTAAGCCACAAAACGCTCACTAGTTCACTAGTAAGATCATTGTGAGGCTTACTAGCTGACATGTAAGCCGCAAAACGCCCACTAGTTCACTCGTAAGATCATTTTGAGGCTTACTAGTTGACGTGCAAGCCGCAAAACGCCCACTAGTTCACTAGTAAGATCATTTTGACGCTTACTCGTGAACATGTAAGCCACAAAACGCCCACTACTATACTAGTAAGATCATTTTGAGGCTTACAAGTGAACATGTAAGGCCATAAATGTGCCCACTAGTTCACTCGTAAGATCATTTTGGGGCTTACTAGTTAACATGTAAGCCACAAAACGCCCACTAGTTCACTAGTAAGATCATTTTGAGGCTAACTAGTGAACATGTAAGCCACAAAACGCCCACTAGTTCACTAGTAAGAACATTTTGAGGCTTACAAGTGAAGATGTAAGCCACAAAACGCCCACTAGTTTACTAGTAAGATCATTTTGACGCTTACTAGTGAACACGTAAGGCCATAAATGTGCCCAGTACTTCACTAGTAAGATCATTTTGAGGCTTACTAGTTGACATGTAAGCCGCAAAACGCCCACTAGTTCACTGGTAAGATCATTTTGAGGCTTACTAGTGAACATGTAAGGCCATAAATGTGCCCACTAGTTCACTAGTAAGATCATTTTGAGGCTTGCTATTTGACATGTAAGCCACAAAACGCCCACTAGTTCACGAGTAAGATCATTTTGAGGCTTACTAGTGAACATGTAAGCCACAAAACGCTCACTAGTTCACAAGTAAGGTCATTGTGACGCTTACTAGCGAACATGTAAGCCACAAAAGAACCCACTAGTTCACTATTAAGATCATTTTGAGGCTTACTAGTTGACATGTAAGCCGCAAAACGCCCAGTAGTTCACGAGTAAGATCATTTTCACGCTTACTAGTTGACATGTAAGGCCATAAACGTGCTCACTAGTTCACTAGTAAGATCATTTTGAGGCTTACTAGTTGACATGTAAGCCACAAAATGCCCACTAGTTCTCTAGTAAGATCATTTTGAGGCTTACTAGTGAAGATGTAAGCCACAAAACGCCCACTTGTTCACTAGTAAGATCATTTTGACGCTTACGAGTTAACATGTAAGCCACAAAACGCCCACTAGTTCACTAGTAAGATCATTTTGAGGCTTACTTGTTGACATGTAAGCCGCAAAATGCCCACTAGTTCACTCGTAAGATCATTTTGAGGCTTACTAGTTGACATGCAAGCCGCAAAACGCCCACTAGTTCACTAGTAAGATCATTTTGACGCTTACTAGTTAACATGTAAGCCACAAAACGCCCACTAGTTCACTAGTAAGATCATTTTGAGGCTTACTCGTTGACATGTAAGCCACAAAACGCTCACTAATTCACTAGTAAGGTCATTTTGACGCTTACTCGTGAACATGTAAGCCACAAAACGCCCACTAGTTCATTAGTAAGATCATTTTGAGGCTTACTTGTTGACATGTAAGCCGCAAAACGGCCACTAGTTCAATAGTAAGATCATTTTGACGCTTACTCGTGAACACGTAAGCCACAAAACGCCCACGAGTTCACTGGTAAGATCATTTTGAGGCTTACTAGTGAACATGTAAGGCCATAAATGTGCCCACTAGTTCACTGGTAAGATCATTTTGACGCTTACTCGTGAACATGTAAGCCACAAAACGCCCACGAGTTCACTGGTAAGATCATTTTGAGGCTTACTAGTTGACATGTAAGCCACAAAATCCCCACTAGTTCACTAGTAAGATCATTTTGAGGCTTACTAGTTGACATATAAGCCGCAAAACCCCCACTAGTTCACTGGTAAGATCATTTTGAGGCTTACTAGTGAACATGTAAGGCCATAAATGTGCCCACTAGTTCACTGGTAAGATCATTTTGAGGCTTACTAGTTGACATGTAAGCCACAAAATCCCCACTAGTTCACTAGTAAGATCATTTTGACGCTTACTCGTGAACATGTAAGCCACAAAACGCCCAAGAGTTCACTGGTAAGATCATTTTGAGACTTAATAGTGAACATGTAAGGCCATAAATGTGCCCACTACTTCACTCGTAAGATCATTTTGAGGCTTATTAGTTGACATGTAAGCCACAAAATCCCCACTAGTTCACTAGTAAGATCATTTTGAGGCTAACGAGTGAAGATGTAAGCCACAAAACGCCCACTAGTTCACTAGTAAGATCATTTTGAGGCTTACTAGTGAACATGTAAGCCGCAAAACGCTCACTAGTTCACAAGTAAAGTCATTGTGACGCTTACTAGTGAACATGTAAGCAACAAAAGAACCCACTAGTTCACTATTAAGATCATTTTGAGCCTTACTAGTTGACATGTAAGCCGCCAAACGCCCACTAGTTCACTCGTAAGATCATTTTGCGGCTTACTAGTTGACATGCAAGCCGCAAAACGCCCACTAGTTCACTAGTAAGATAATTTTGATGCTTACTCGTGAACATGTAAGCCACAAAACGCCCACTAGTTCACTAGTAAGATCATTTTGAGGCTTACTAGTTGTCATTTAAGCCACAAAACGCCCCTTAGCTCACTCGTAAGATCATTTTGAAGCTTACTAGTGAACATGTAAGCCACAAAACGCTCACTAGTTCACTAGTAAGGTCATTTTGACGCTTACTCGTGAACATGTAAGCCACAAATTGTCACTAGTTCACTAGTAAGGTCATTTTGACGCTTACTAGTTAACATGTAAGCCACAAAACGCCCACTAGTTCACTAGTAAGATCATTTTGAGGCATACTAGTGAACATGTAAGGCCATAAATGTGCCCACTAGTTCACTAGTAAGATCATTTTGAGGCTTAGTAGTTGACATGTAAGCCACAAAACGCTCTCTATTAAGATCATTTTGAGGCTTACTAGTGAACATGTAAGGCCATAAATGTGCCCACTAGTTCACTAGTAAGATCATTTTGAGGCTTAGTAGTTGACATGTAAGCCACAAAATGCCCACTAGTTCACTAGTAAGATCATTGTGAGGCTTACTAGTGAACATGTAAGCCACAAAACGCTCACTAGTTCACTAGTAAGATCATTTTGACGCTTACTAGTGAACATGTTAGGCCATAAATGTGCCCACTAGTTCACTCGTAAGATCATTTTGAGGCTTACTAGTTGACATGTAAGCCGCAAAACGCCAACTAGCTCACTCGTAAGATCATTTTGAGGCTTACTAGTGAACATGTAAGGCCATAAATGTGCCCATTATTTCACTAGTAAGATCATTTTGAGGCTTACTAGTTGACATGTAAGCCACAAAACGCCTACTAGTTCACTAGTAAGATCATTTTGACGCTTACTAGTGAACATGTTAGGCCATAAATGTGCCCACTAGTTCACTAGTAAGATCATTTTGACGCTTACTAGTGAACATGTAAGCCACAAAACACTCACTAGTTCACTAGTAAAGTCATTTTGACACTTACTAGTGAACATGTAAGCCACAAAACGCTCTCTATTAAGATCATTTTGAGGCTTACTAGTGAACATGTAAGCCACAAAACGCTCTCTATTAAGATCATTTTGAGGCTTACTAGTGAACATGTAAGGCCATAAATGTGCCCACTAGTTCACTAGTAAGATCATTGTGAGGCTTACTAGTGAACATGTAAGCCACAAAACGCTCACTAGTTCACTAGTAAGATGATTTTGAGGCTTACTAGTTGACATGTAAGCCGCAAAACGCCCACTAGCTCACTCGTAAGATCATTTTGACGCTTACTAGTGAACATGTAAGCCGCAAAACGCACACTAGTTCACTAGTAAGATGATTTTGAGGCTTACTAGTTGACATGTAAGCCGCAAAACACCTACTAGTTCACTAGTAAGATCATTTTGACGCTTACTAGTGAACATGTTAGGTCATAAATGTGCCCACTAGTTCACTAGTAAGATCATTTTGAGGCTTACTAGTTGACATGTAAGCCGCAAAACGCCCACTAGTTCACTAGTAAGATCATTTTTATGCTTACTAGTGAACATGTAAGGCCATAAATGTGCCCACTAGGTCACTAGTAAGATCATTTTGACGCTTACTAGTGAACATGTAAGGCCATAAATGTGCCCACTAGTTCACTAGTAAGGTCATTTTGAGGCTTACTAGTGAACATGTAAGCCACAAAACGCTCACTAGTAAGGTCATTTTGAGGCTTACTAGTGAAGATGTAAGCCACAAAACGCCTACTAGTTCACTAGTAAGATCATTTTGACGCTTACTAGTGAACATGTAAGCCACAAAACGCTCACTAGTTCACTAGTAAGATCATTTTGAGGCTTACTCCTGAACATGTACGGCCATAAATGTGCCCACTAGTTCACTAGTAAGATCATTTTGAGGCTTAGTAGTTGACATGTAAGCCACAAAATGCCCACTAGTTCACTAGTAAGATCATTGTGAGGCTTACTAGTTCACATGTAAGCCGCAAAACGCCCACTAGTTCATTAGTAAGATCATTTTGAGGCTTACTTGTTGACATGTAAGCCGCAAAACGCCCACTAGTTCACTCGTAAGATCATTTTGAGGCTTACTAGTTGACGTGCAAGCCGCATAACGCCCACTAGTTCACTAGTAAGATCATTTTGACGCTTACTCGTGAACATGTAAGCCACAAAACGCCCACTAGTTCACTAGCAAGATCATTTTGAGGCTTACTAGTGAACATTTAAGGCCATAAATGTGCCCACTAGTTCACTAGTAAGATCATTTTGAGGCTTACTAGTTGACATGTAAGCCACAAAATGCCCACTAGTTCACTAGTAAGATCATTTTGAGGCTTACTAGTTGACATGTAAGCCGCAAAACGCCCACTAGTTCACTGGTAAGATCATTTTTAGGCTTACTAGTGAACATGTAAGGCCATAAATGTGCCCACTAGTTCACTAGTAAGATCATTTTGAGGCTTACTAGTTGACATGTAAGCCAAAAAATGCCCACTAGTTCACTAGTAAGATCATTTTGAGGCTTACTAGTGAACATGTAAGCCGCAAAACGTTCACTAGTTCACAAGTAAGGTCATTGTGACGCTTACTAGTGAACATGTAAGCAACAAAAGAACCCACTAGTTCACTATTAAGATCATTTTGAGGCTTACTAGTTGACATGTAAGCCGCCAAACGCCCACTAGTTCACTCGTAAGATCATTTTGCGGCTTACTAGTTGACATGCAAGCCGCAAAACGCCCACTAGTTCACTAGTAAGATAATTTTGATGCTTACTCGTGAACATGTAAGCCACAAAACGCCCACTAGTTCACTAGTAAGATCATTTTGAGGCTTACTAGTTTACATGTAAGCCACAAAATGCCAACTAGTTCTCTAGTAAGATCATTTTGAGGCTTACTAGTGAAGATGTAAGCCACAAAACGCCCACTTGTTCACTAGTAAGATCATTTTGACGCTTACTAGTTAACATGTAAGCCACAAAACGCCCACTAGTTCACTAGTAAGATAATTTTGAGGCTTACTTGTTGACATGTAAGCCGCAAAACGCCCACTAGTTGTTGGATTTATTATTGTTTAGTAATCATACATTCACGTATTATTCGGTTGATTCTCGTGTCGTCATTTTATGCTCGCAATGAAGAATGCTTCTGCCTGTCAGTATAGTTTGATTTTGCTTGCAAAGAAGAACGATTATGCTTGCAATCATTAGTTGGCTTTGCCTGCAATGAAGAACGCTTATGCTTTCAATAAAGATTTATCCTTTATTATTTACTCACATCTATAATCATTATATGTTCTTCATTATGTGCTCACTTTTGCTTGCTGTACTGTGTGAGAAGTTAGGGTCGCAACCACCTTTCCGAGGACGTGGCTGGGAAGAGATAACTGTTAAGACTAAACAGCGAGCAAGGCTGAACCGTGAATGGAGACATCAACACCAGCTGCAATGGGATGTTTATGTCTATTTGCACACATGTACGTAAATTGCACTCACATACACACACACATAGTCAAACAAGTTCAGTGTGTGTTCAACAGCCCCCACCCTTTAGGTTGGACACACCTATGTAGTAGCTTTTCCCAATAAATGAGGAGGTGAAGGGGGAGATCGTTAGGGTTACGTGTGGAGAACTGAAATCGAACGCTTCTCCTCGTTCCCTCCTGGTACCAGAATCGAGTCTCCTGTCTCCTCCTTTTGGTTATTCTTGAGTGTCAATTTGGACCAACCTGACATTTTTGGGGGCTCGTCCGGGATCGCAACATACCTGACGCCTCCAGACGCTGAGTCGACGGCCAGGAAGCCACAAATTGTCACTAGTTCACTAGTAAGGTCATTTTGACGCTTACTACTTAACATGTAAGCCACAAAACGCCCACTAGTTCACTAGTAAGATCATTTTGAGGCTTACTTGTTGACATGTAAGCCGCAAAACACCCACTAGTTCACTCGTAAGATCATTTTGAGGCTTACTAGTTGACATGCAAGCCGCAAAACGCCCACTAGTTCACTAGTAAGATCATTTTGACGCTTACTCGTGAACATGTAAGCCACAAAACGCCCAAGAGTTCACTGGTAAGATCATTTTGAGGCTTAATAGTGAACATGTAAGGCCATAAATGTGCCCACTAGTTCACTCGTAAGATCATTTTGAGGCTTATTAGTTGACATGTAAGCCACAAAATCCCCACTAGTTCACTAGTAAGATCATTTTGAGGCTTACTAGTTTACATATAAGCCGCAAAACCCCCACTAGTTCACTGGTAAGATCATTTTGAGGCTTACTAGTGAACATGTAAGGCCATAAATGTGCCCACTCGTTCACTAGTAAGATCATTTTGAGGCTAACTAGTTGACATGTAAGCCACAAAAAGCCCACTAGTTCACTAGTAAGGTCATTTTGACACTTACTAGTGAACATGTAAGGCCATAAATGTGCCCACTAGTTCACTAGTAAGATCATTTTGAGGCTTACTCGTTGACATGTAAGCCACAAAACGCTCACTAATTCACTAGTAAGGTCATTTTGACGCTTACTAGTGAACATGTAAGCCACAAAACGCCCACTAGTTCATTAGTAAGATCATTTTGAGGCTTACTTGTTGACATGTAAGCCGCCAAACGCCCACTAGTTCACTCGTAAGATCATTTTGAGGCTTACTGGTGAACATGTAAGGCCATAAATGTGCCCACTAGTTCACTGGTAAGATCATTTTGAGGCTTACTATTTGACAAGTAAGCCACAAAATCCCCACTAGTTCACTAGTAAGATCATTTTGAGGCTTACTAGTTGATATATAAGCCGCAAAACCCCCACTAGTTCACTGGTAAGATCATTTTGAGGCTTACTAGTGAACATGTAAGGCCATAAATGTGCCGACTAGTTCACTAGTAAGATCATTTTGAGGCTAACTAGTTGACATGTAAGCCACAAAACGCCCACTAGTTCACTAGTAAGATCATTTTGAGGTTTACAAGTGAAGATGTAAGCATCAAAACGCCCAATAGTTTACTAGTAAGATCATTTTGACGCTTACTAGTGAACACGTAAGGCCATAAATGTGCCCACTAGTTCACTAGTAAGATCATATTGAGGCTTACTATTTGACATGTAAGCCACAAAACGCCCACTAGTTCACTAGTAAGATCATTTTGAGGCTTACTAGTGAACATGTAAGCCACAAAACGCCCACTAGTTCACTAGTAAGATCATTTTGACGCTTACTAGTGAACATGTAAGCCACAAAACGCTCACTAGTTCACAAGTAAGGTCATTGTGACGCTTACTAGTGAACATGTCAGCCACAAAAGAACCCAATAGTTCACTAGTAAGATCATTTTGAGGCTTACTAGTTGTCATTTAAGCCACAAAACGCCCCTTAGCTCACTCGTAAGATCATTTTGAAGCTTACTAGTGAACATGTAAGCCACAAAACGCTCACTAGTTCACTAGTAAGGTCATTTTGACGCTTACTCATGAACATGTAAGCCACAAATTGTCACTAGTTCACTAGTAAGGTCATTTTGACGCTTACTAGTTAACATGTAAGCCACAAAACGCCCACTAGTTCACTAGTAAGATCATTTTGAGGCATACTAGTGAACATGTAAGGCCATAAATGTGCCCACTAGTTCACTAGTAAGATCATTTTGAGGCTTAGTAGTTGACATGTAAGCCACAAAACGCTCTCTATTAAGATCATTTTGAGGCTTACTAGTGAACATGTAAGGCCATAAATGTGCCCACTAGTTCACTAGTAAGATCATTTTGAGGCTTAGTAGTTGACATGTAAGCCACAAAATGCCCACTAGTTCACTAGTAAGATCATTGTGAGGCTTACTAGTGAACATGTAAGCCACAAAACGCTCACTAGTTCACTAGTAAGATCATTTTGACGCTTACTAGTGAACATGTTAGGCCATAAATGTGCCCACTAGTTCACTCGTAAGATCATTTTGAGGCTTACTAGTTGACATGTAAGCCGCAAAACGCCAACTAGCTCACTCGTAAGATCATTTTGAGGCTTACTAGTGAACATGTAAGGCCATAAATGTGCCCATTAGTTCACTAGTAAGATCATTTTGAGGCTTACTAGTTGACATGTAAGCCACAAAACGCCTACTAGTTCACTAGTAAGATCATTTTGACGCTTACTAGTGAACATGTTAGGCCATAAATGTGCCCACTAGTTCACTAGTAAGATCATTTTGACGCTTACTAGTGAACATGTAAGCCACAAAACACTCACTAGTTCACTAGTAAAGTCATTTTGACACTTACTAGTGAACATGTAAGCCACAAAACGCTCTCTATTAAGATCATTTTGAGGCTTACTAGTGAACATGTAAGCCACAAAACGCTCTCTATTAAGATCATTTTGAGGCTTACTAGTGAACATGTAAGGCCATAAATGTGCCCACTAGTTCACTAGTAAGATCATTTTGAGGCTTAGTAGTTGACATGTAAGCCACAAAATGCCCACTAGTTCACTAGTAAGATCATTGTGAGGCTTACAAGTGAACATGTAAGCCACAAAACGCTCACTAGTTCACTAGTAAGATCATTTTGAGGCTTACTAGTTGACATGTAAGCCGCAAAACGCCCACTAGCTCACTCGTAAGATCATTTTGACGCTTACTAGTGAACATGTAAGCCGCAAAACGCACACTAGTTCACTAGTAAGATGATTTTGAGGCTTACTAGTTGACATGTAAGCCGCAAAACACCTACTAGTTCACTAGTAAGATCATTTTGACGCTTACTCGTGAACATGTAAGCCACAAAACGCCCACTAGTTCACTAGCAAGATCATTTTGAGGCTTACTAGTGAACATTTAAGGCCATAAATGTGCCCACTAGTTCACTAGTAAGATCATTTTGAGGCTTACTAGTTGACATGTAAGCCACAAAATGCCCACTAGTTCACTAGTAAGATCATTTTGAGGCTTACTAGTTGACATGTAAGCCGCAAAACGCCCACTAGTTCACTGGTAAGATCATTTTTAGGCTTACTAGTGAACATGTAAGGCCATAAATGTGCCCACTAGTTCACTAGTAAGATCATTTTGAGGCTTACTAGTTGACATGTAAGCCAAAAAATGCCCACTAGTTCACTAGTAAGATCATTTTGAGGCTTACTAGTGAACATGTAAGCCGCAAAACGCTCACTAGTTCACAAGTAAGGTCATTGTGACGCTTACTAGTGAACATGTAAGCAACAAAAGAACCCACTAGTTCACTATTAAGATCATTTTGAGGCTTACTAGTTGACATGTAAGCCGCCAAACGCCCACTAGTTCACTCGTAAGATCATTTTGCGGCTTACTAGTTGACATGCAAGCCGCAAAACGCCCACTAGTTCACTAGTAAGATAATTTTGATGCTTACTCGTGAACATGTAAGCCACAAAACGCCCACTAGTTCACTAGTAAGATCATTTTGAGGCTTACTAGTTGACATGTAAGCCGCAAAACGCCCACTAGTTCACTGGTAAGATCATTTTTAGGCTTACTAGTGAACATGTATGGCCATAAATGTGCCCACTAGTTCACTAGTAAGATCATTTTGAGGCTTACTAGTTGACATGTAAGCCAAAAAATGCCCACTAGTTCACTAGTAAGATCATTTTGAGGCTTACTAGTGAACATGTAAGCCGCAAAACGCTCACTAGTTCACAAGTAAGGTCATTGTGACGCTTACTAGTGAACATGTAAGCAACAAAAGAACCCACTAGTTCACTATTAAGATCATTTTGAGGCTTACTAGTTGACATGTAAGCCGCCAAACGCCCACTAGTTCACTCGTAAGATCATTTTGCGGCTTACTAGTTGACATGCAAGCCGCAAAACGCCCACTAGTTCACTAGTAAGATAATTTTGATGCTTACTCGTGAACATGTAAGCCACAAAACGCCCACTAGTTCACTAGTAAGATCATTTTGAGGCTTACTAGTTTACATGTAAGCCACAAAATGCCAACTAGTTCTCTAGTAAGATCATTTTGAGGCTTACTAGTGAAGATGTAAGCCACAAAACGCCCACTTGTTCACTAGTAAGATCATTTTGACGCTTACTAGTTAACATGTAAGCCACAAAACGCCCACTAGTTCACTAGTAAGATAATTTTGAGGCTTACTTGTTGACATGTAAGCCGCAAAACGCCCACTAGTTGTTGGATTTATTATTGTTTAGTAATCATACATTCACGTATTATTCGGTTGATTCTCGTGTCGTCATTTTATGCTCGCAATGAAGAATGCTTCTGCCTGCAGCAGGAGCTCATTTGGCTTTTCTTTCTAATGCTTGAAGGTCTTTTTGACGAGGACATGGAAAATTTGTTTTTACTTTCTTTGTTAAGGTCGCGGTTGTTGTGAATGTGCCTTGTGAAGTGGAGTATGTTGTATAACACGTGAAGTATTGTTAATTCAGTGTGATGAATGTTGTTCGTTTTTGTATCATGTTGTGATAGTTACGCGGCTCACACGGCAGCGATTTCTTTTTTTTAGGGGGGACTTGCTGACTAACAGCAACATGATAACGTTTTGGGTTCAGTTCACTTCTGTTTTATATGCGGCAACAAATTGGGCAGTGAACCCAAACTTCTTTTTTGTGTCATGGATTATTTCACGCATTGGCAGGGGGAATGGTGTCTCTGGTTCGGAAACATGATACAACCTATGGTTTTAACCAATGTTGGAATACGGTACATTTTGAACTACATCTCCATTTCAGATAATGTAGATGGTTTTCGTTGAATTAATGAGGGGGTTTGGTTGAGGCTTTTCCAAAATGGGTCGAAAATTGATAAAATGGAGTGCATGTTTCACATTTTATTTGAGACACTATTGCTCCTGCCATCCACAATCTGCAGTATTGGTAGCAAGTCTGAAAGTATATGGTTAAAATTCAATTAAAGAAATTGAATTGAAATTGAATTGACTTATATGTTAATATTACGAGAATGGTGTTTTCTTCTTTGTTCGAAATATTGTTTGGGAGACTATATATATTATTGATAATTTCTACAAAATTGTGAACTAGGAAATTAAGCTGATTCGGTTGAAAATATGTGAGAATGTTTAGAAAAAAATGAATTGAGATTGCTGTAGGACGATTGTGCTTTTCCACAGCAGGTTCCAGCGGACATGGCTCTGATTCGAAACATGAAAAACAAACATTGTGTTTCTTTGAAGTGTTGATGACCACACCGTTTGATGGACATTGTAAAAGGTCATCTCGACAGAAACATCCACTGAGGAAGGTGAGCGAAGTCCGGTGACGCGATGGGCACAGTATTTTAGTTACTGGGAACATCAAACGACCGGCGGAAGAAGTTTCAAGACACCTTTACACTCATTTAGGGTGTGTTTCTGTCGACATGCTAGAATATCAGTGGTGGCATGTCATTTCCTGTTATATGATCACACTAACACATGATCGACTGTTCTCCTTTTTTATATGGTATTTGTGCTCTCCTTTAGCACATGTGAATGGGGGTGTATTTTTTTAATAAACTACATTTTGCGAATAGATCTAGACCAGGGGTGTGAAACTCATCTTTGAGGCCACTTTGGGGTTACACCTTCCTTCGGTGGGCCGGTACGACGGTGAAATTTGATTAAATGGTTATATTTTATTAATTGCAACTTTTTTATTTGGGTTTGTTTTGGAGATTGAAGTGATTTGTGTACTGTGCTCCTCTGGTGATGTTGCTCGGCTGAAATTGAATTTATAACCGTTTTTTGATTTATTTCTAGTTCAAATGGTGCATTGATTTGGTCGTAATGGTTCAGATATGGATTTTAAATACATTTCTTAGGTGATTTTATGCGTTTACGATCTTTTCTTTGGTGGTAAAAGGAAAAAGGAAAACGACCCGACGGTGATGTAGTTATTCTCTGCAGAAAGTTGAGCTATTTTTCATTCTTTTGTTATTTTATTTTTATTTTATGTTACTGCGGATACGGTGTGATGAAGTAGTGTACTTCTAATGATTTTGAAGGCAAATTATGGTTATCGCAGGCGAGTGTTTTTCATTTTCTGGTGTCTGCGCATTGGTATCACTGCTTTTGCCAGTAACTGTGTTTCCATCAACAGCGGAGGATATACAGGGGGCTGCGTTATCGTCGATGACGGCGAGTAGCCTTCTCCGGTTCCGGCGTGACGCCTCCTGGAGGGATGGCGATCCCACCTATATAGACGCAATTGGGGTTCCTCGTGGCGTGCCAGATGAGTATAAGTTGGTGAACCAGATTGCTGCCGGTTGGGAATCCATTTTCATTTGGGTTACCCCTAATAAGAATGTTGACAGGATCAACTACCTCCACTACAACGTCCAGAGGCTCGGAAATTTTACTGAAAAAGCCGTCTTGGCTATAAAAGAGCAATTGGCGGCCACCTCCCTGATGGCGTTTTAGAACCGCATCGCGGTTGATATGCTCTTGGCAGAGACCAATGGAGTATGTGCGATGTTTGGTGACCAGTGTTGTACGTTCATACCTAACAACACCGCGCCTGATGGCGCCCTCGCCAAGGCCATTGGAGGCCTCCGCACCCTGACTCGCCAAATAAGGGCCCATTCCGGCGTGAATACGTCCTTCTGGGCGGAGTGGTGGCATAAGGCCTTTGGAGAGTACAAGGATTTGGTGTTTTATGTACTAATCTCTTTTGCTCTTTTTGCAGCTGTCTTGACGTTGTGTGGATGCTGTTGCATTCCCTGTATCAGAGTGCTGCTTATCCGGCTTATTACTACGGCTGTCTCGCCCACGACGTCTAAAGTGAATGAGATGTGTCCTCTGCTGTTGTTTGATGGCAGTGATTCTGGTGTTGATTATGCCTCTTCGGATGATGGCGTGATTTCGCTTCGGCATCAGGGGGTCATAGATGGTTTTTAGTCGTTTTGCTCCCTGCCCCTGGGTGTAACTATGTTTGCGTGTGCGGCATTGACTCCACTGAATAAAGACCGTCGGGAAGGTTCTGTGTGATGATACGTGCAAATGTAGGATGAACAGGGGGGAATGTTGGATTTATTATTGTTTAGTAATCATACATTCACGTATTATTCGGTTGATTCTCGTGTCGTCATTTTATGCTCGCAATGAAGAATGCTTCTGCCTGTCAGTATAGTTTGATTTTGCTTGCAAAGAAGAACGATTATGCTTGCAATCATTAGTTGGCTTTGCCTGCAATGAAGAACGCTTATGCTTTCAATAAAGATTTATCCTTTATTATTTACTCACATCTATAATCATTATATGTTCTTCATTATGTGCTCACTTTTGCTTGCTGTACTGTGTGAGAAGTTAGGGTCGCAACCACCTTTCCGAGGACGTGGCTGGGAAGAGATAACTGTTAAGACTAAACAGCGAGCAAGGCTGAACCGTGAATGGAGACATCAACACCAGCTGCAATGGGATGTTTATGTCTATTTGCACACATGTACGTAAATTGCACTCACATACACACACACATAGTCAAACAAGTTCAGTGTGTGTTCAACAGCCCCCACCCTTTAGGTTGGACACACCTATGTAGTAGCTTTTCCCAATAAATGAGGAGGTGAAGGGGGAGATCGTTAGGGTTACGTGTGGAGAACTGAAACCGAACGCTTCTCCTCGTTCCCTCCTGGTACCAGAATCGAGTCTCCTGTCTCCTCCTTTTGGTTATTCTTGAGTGTCAATTTGGACCAACCTGACACTAGTTCACTCGTAAGATCATTTTGAGGCTTACTAGTTGACATGCAAGCCGCAAAACGCCCACTAGTTCACTAGTAAGATCATTTTGACGCTTACTCGTGAACATGTAAGCCACAAAACGCCCACTAGTTCACTAGTAAGATCATTTTGAGGCTTACTAGTGAACATGTAAGGCCATAAATGTGCCCATTAGTTCACTAGTAAGATCATTTTGAGGCTTACTAGTTGACATGTAAGCCACAAAACGCCTACTAGTTCACTAGTAAGATCATTTTGACGCTTACTAGTGAACATGTTAGGCCATAAATGTGCCCACTAGTTCACTAGTAAGATCATTTTGACGCTTACTAGTGAACATGTAAGCCACAAAACACTCACTAGTTCACTAGTAAAGTCATTTTGACACTTACTAGTGAACATGTAAGCCACAAAACGCTCTCTATTAAGATCATTTTGAGGCTTACTAGTGAACATTTAAGGCCATAAATGTGCCCACTAGTTCACTAGTAAGATCATTTTGAGGCTTAGTAGTTGACATGTAAGCCACAAAATGCCCACTAGTTCACTAGTAAGATCATTGTGAGGCTTACTAGTGAACATGTAAGCCACAAAACGCTCACTAGTTCACTAGTAAGATCATTTTGAGGCTTACTAGTTGACATGTAAGCCGCAAAACGCCCACTAGCGCACTCGTAAGATCATTTTGACGCTTACTAGTGAACATGTAAGCCGCAAAACGCACACTAGTTCACTAGTAAGATCATTTTGAGGCTTACTAGTTGACATGTAAGCCGCAAAACACCTACTAGTTCACTAGTAAGATCATTTTGACGCTTACTAGTGAACATGTAAGCCACAAAACGCTCACTAGTGCACTAGTAAGATAATTTTGAGGCTTACTAGTTGACATGTAAGCCGCAAAACGCCCACTAGCTCACTCGTAAGATCATTTTGACGCTTACTAGTGAACATGTAAGCCGCAAAACGCACACTAGTTCACTAGTAAGATCATTTTGAGGCTTACTAGTTGACATGTAAGCCGCAAAACACCTACTAGTTCACTAGTAAGATCATTTTTATGCTTACTAGTGAACATGTAAGGCCATAAATGTGCCCACTAGGTCACTAGTAAGATCATTTTGACGCTTACTAGTGAACATTTAAGGCCATAAATGTGCCCACTAGTTCACTAGTAAGATCATTTTGAGGCTTACTAGTTGACATGTAAGCCACAAAATGCCCACTAGTTCACTAGTAAGATCATTTTGAGGCTTACTAGTTGACTTGTAAGCCGCAAAACGCCCACTAGTTCACTGGTAAGATCATTTTTAGGCTTACTAGTGAACATGTAAGGCCATAAATGTGCCCACTAGTTCACTCGTAAGATCATTTTGAGGCTTATTAGTTGACATGTAAGCCACAAAATCCCCACTAGTTCACTAGTAAGATCATTTTGAGGCTTACTAGTTTACATATAAGCCGCAAAACCCCCACTAGTTCACTGGTAAGATCATTTTGAGGCTTACTAGTGAACATGTAAGGCCATAAATGTGCCCACTAGTTCACTAGTAAGATCATTTTGAGGCTAACTAGTTGACATGTAAGCCACAAAACGCCCACTAGTTCACTAGTAAGATCATTTTGACGCTTACTAGTGAACATGTAAGCCGCAAAACGCCCACTAGTTCATTAGTAAGATCATTTTGAGGCTTACTTGTTGACATGTAAGCCGCAAAACGCCCACTAGTTCACTCGTAAGATCATTTTGAGGCTTACTAGTTGACGTGCAAGCCGCAAAACGCCCACTAGTTCACTAGTAAGATCATTTTGACGCTTACTCGTGAACATGTAAGCCACAAAACGCCCACTAGTTCACTAGCAAGATCATTTTGAGGCTTACTAGTGAACATTTAAGGCCATAAATGTGCCCACTAGTTCACTAGTAAGATCATTTTGAGGCTTACTAGTTGACATGTAAGCCACAAAATGCCCACTAGTTCACTAGTAAGATCATTTTGAGGCTTACTAGTTGACATGTAAGCCGCAAAACGCCCACTAGTTCACTGGTAAGATCATTTTTAGGCTTACTAGTGAACATGTAAGGCCATAAATGTGCCCACTAGTTCACTAGTAAGATCATTTTGAGGCTTACTAGTTGACATGTAAGCCAAAAAATGCCCACTAGTTCACTAGTAAGATCATTTTGAGGCTTACTAGTGAACATGTAAGCCGCAAAACGCTCACTAGTTCACAAGTAAGGTCATTGTGACGCTTACTAGTGAACATGTAAGCAACAAAAGAACCCACTAGTTCACTATTAAGATCATTTTGAGGCTTACTAGTTGACATGTAAGCCGCCAAACGCCCACTAGTTCACTCGTAAGATCATTTTGCGGCTTACTAGTTGACATGCAAGCCGCAAAACGCCCACTAGTTCACTAGTAAGATAATTTTGATGCTTACTCGTGAACATGTAAGCCACAAAACGCCCACTAGTTCACTAGTAAGATCATTTTGAGGCTTACTAGTTTACATGTAAGCCACAAAATGCCAACTAGTTCTCTAGTAAGATCATTTTGAGGCTTACTAGTGAAGATGTAAGCCACAAAACGCCCACTTGTTCACTAGTAAGATCATTTTGACGCTTACTAGTTAACATGTAAGCCACAAAACGCCCACTAGTTCACTAGTAAGATAATTTTGAGGCTTACTTGTTGACATGTAAGCCGCAAAACGCCCACTAGTTGTTGGATTTATTATTGTTTAGTAATCATACATTCACGTATTATTCGGTTGATTCTCGTGTCGTCATTTTATGCTCGCAATGAAGAATGCTTCTGCCTGTCAGTATAGTTTGATTTTGCTTGCAAAGAAGAACGATTATGCTTGCAATCATTAGTTGGCTTTGCCTGCAATGAAGAACGCTTATGCTTTCAATAAAGATTTATCCTTTATTATTTACTCACATCTATAATCATTATATGTTCTTCATTATGTGCTCACTTTTGCTTGCTGTACTGTGTGAGAAGTTAGGGTCGCAACCACCTTTCCGAGGACGTGGCTGGGAAGAGATAACTGTTAAGACTAAACAGCGAGCAAGGCTGAACCGTGAATGGAGACATCAACACCAGCTGCAATGGGATGTTTATGTCTATTTGCACACATGTACGTAAATTGCACTCACATACACACACACATAGTCAAACAAGTTCAGTGTGTGTTCAACAGCCCCCACCCTTTAGGTTGGACACACCTATGTAGTAGCTTTTCCCAATAAATGAATGAGGTGAAGGGGGAGATCGTTAGGGTTACGTGTGGAGAACTGAAACCGAACGCTTCTTCTCGTTCCCTCCTGGTACCAGAATCGAGTCTCCTGTCTCCTCCTTTTGGTTATTCTTGAGTGTCAATTTGGACCAACCTGACACTAGTTCACTCGTAAGATCATTTTGAGGCTTACTAGTTGACATGCAAGCCGCAAAACGCCCACTAGTTCACTAGTAAGATCATTTTGACGCTTACAAGTGAACATGTAAGCCACAAAACGCCCACTAGTTCACTAGTAAGATCATTTTGAGGCTTACTAGTTGACATGCAAGCCGCAAAACGCCCACTAGTTCACTAGTAAGATCATTTTGACGCTTACTCGTGAACATGTAAGCCACAAAACGCCCACTAGTTCACTAGTAAGATCATTTTGAGGCTTACTAGTGAACATTTAAGGCCATAAATGTGCCCACTAGTTCACTAGTAAGATCATTTTGAGGCTTACTAGTGAACATGTAAGGCCATAAATGTGCCCATTAGTTCACTAGTAAGATCATTTTGAGGCTTACTAGTTGACATGTAAGCCACAAAACGCCTACTAGTTCACTAGTAAGATCATTTTGACGCTTACTAGTGAACATGTTAGGCCATAAATGTGCCCACTAGTTCACTAGTAAGATCATTTTGACGCTTACTAGTGAACATGTAAGCCACAAAACACTCACTAGTTCACTAGTAAAGTCATTTTGACACTTACTAGTGAACATGTAAGCCACAAAATGCTCTCTATTAAGATCATTTTGAGGCTTACTAGTGAACATGTAAGGCCATAAATGTGCCCACTAGTTCATTAGTAAGATAATTTTGAGGCTTAGTAGTTGACATGTAAGCCACAAAATGCCCACTAGTTCACTAGTAAGATCATTGTGAGGCTTACTAGTGAACATGTAAGACACAAAACGCTCACTAGTTCACTAGTAAGATCATTTTGAGGCTTACTAGTTGACATGTAAGCCGCAAAACGCCCACTAGCGCACTCGTAAGATCATTTTGACGCTTACTAGTGAACATGTAAGCCGCAAAACGCACACTAGTTCACTAGTAAGATCATTTTGAGGCTTACTAGTTGACATGTAAGCCGCAAAACACCTACTAGTTCACTAGTAAGATCATTTTGACGCTTACTAGTGAACATGTAAGCCACAAAACGCTCACTAGTGCACTAGTAAGATCATTTTGAGGCTTACTAGTTGACATGTAAGCCGCAAAACGCCCACTAGCTCACTCGTAAGATCATTTTGACGCTTACTAGTGAACATGTAAGCCGCAAAACGCACACTAGTTCACTAGTAAGATCATTTTGAGGCTTACTAGTTGACATGTAAGCCGCAAAACACCTACTAGTTCACTAGTAAGATAATTTTTATGCTTACTAGTGAACATGTAAGGCCATAAATGTGCCCACTAGGTCACTAGTAAGATCATTTTGACGCTTACTAGTGAACATTTAAGGCCATAAATGTGCCCACTAGTTCACTAGTAAGATCATTTTGAGGCTTACTAGTTGACATGTAAGCCACAAAATGCCCACTAGTTCACTAGTAAGATCATTTTGAGGCTTACTAGTTGACATGTAAGCCGCAAAACGCCCACTAGTTCACTGGTAAGATCATTTTTAGGCTTACTAGTGAACATGTAAGGCCATAAATGTGCCCACTAGTTCACTCGTAAGATCATTTTGAGGCTTATTAGTTGACATGTAAGCCACAAAATCCCCACTAGTTCACTAGTAAGATCATTTTGAGGCTTACTAGTTTACATATAAGCCGCAAAACCCCCACTAGTTCACTGGTAAGATCATTTTGAGGCTTACTAGTGAACATGTAAGGCCATAAATGTGCCCACTAGTTCACTAGTAAGATCATTTTGAGGCTAACTAGTTGACATGTAAGCCACAAAACGCCCACTAGTTCACTAGTAAGATCATTTTGACGCTTACTAGTGAACATGTAAGCCACAAAACACTCACTAGTTCACTAGTAAAGTCATTTTGACACTTACTAGTGAACATGTAAGCCACAAAACGCTCTCTATTAAGATCATTTTGAGGCTTACTAGTGAACATGTAAGGCCATAAATGTGCCCACTAGTTCACTAGTAAGATCATTTTGAGGCTTAGTAGTTGACATGTAAGCCACAAAATGCCCACTAGTTCACTAGTAAGATCATGTGAGGCTTACTAGTGAACATGTAAGCCACAAAACGCTCACTAGTTCACTAGTAAGATCATTTTGAGGCTTACTAGTTGACATGTAAGCCGCAAAACGCCCACTAGCGCACTCGTAAGATCATTTTGACGCTTACTAGTGAACATGTAAGCCGCAAAACGCACACTAGTTCACTAGTAAGATCATTTTGAGGCTTACTAGTTGACATGTAAGCCGCAAAACACCTACTAGTTCACTAGTAAGATCATTTTGACGCTTACTAGTGAACATGTAAGCCACAAAACGCTCACTAGTGCACTAGTAAGATCATTTTGAGGCTTACTAGTTGACATGTAAGCCGCAAAACGCCCACTAGCTCACTCGTAAGATCATTTTGACGCTTACTAGTGAACATGTAAGCCGCAAAACGCCCACTAGTTCACTAGTAAGATCATTTTGACGCTTACAAGTGAACATGTAAGCCACAAAACGCCCACTAGTTCACTAGTAAGATCATTTTGAGGCTTACTAGTTGACATGCAAGCCGCAAAACGCCCACTAGTTCACTAGTAAGATCATTTTGACGCTTACTCGTGAACATGTAAGCCACAAAACGCCCACTAGTTCACTAGTAAGATCATTTTGAGGCTTACTAGTGAACATTTAAGGCCATAAATGTGCCCACTAGTTCACTAGTAAGATCATTTTGAGGCTTACTAGTGAACATGTAAGGCCATAAATGTGCCCATTAGTTCACTAGTAAGATCATTTTGAGGCTTACTAGTTGACATGTAAGCCACAAAACGCCTACTAGTTCACTAGTAAGATCATTTTGACGCTTACTAGTGAACATGTTAGGCCATAAATGTGCCCACTAGTTCACTAGTAAGATCATTTTGACGCTTACTAGTGAACATGTAAGCCACAAAACACTCACTAGTTCACTAGTAAAGTCATTTTGACACTTACTAGTGAACATGTAAGCCACAAAATGCTCTCTATTAAGATCATTTTGAGGCTTACTAGTGAACATGTAAGGCCATAAATGTGCCCACTAGTTCATTAGTAAGATAATTTTGAGGCTTAGTAGTTGACATGTAAGCCACAAAATGCCCACTAGTTCACTAGTAAGATCATTGTGAGGCTTACTAGTGAACATGTAAGCCACAAAACGCTCACTAGTTCACTAGTAAGATCATTTTGAGGCTTACTAGTTGACATGTAAGCCGCAAAACGCCCACTAGCGCACTCGTAAGATCATTTTGACGCTTACTAGTGAACATGTAAGCCGCAAAACGCACACTAGTTCACTAGTAAGATCATTTTGAGGCTTACTAGTTGACATGTAAGCCGCAAAACACCTACTAGTTCACTAGTAAGATCATTTTGACGCTTACTAGTGAACATGTAAGCCACAAAACGCTCACTAGTGCACTAGTAAGATCATTTTGAGGCTTACTAGTTGACATGTAAGCCGCAAAACGCCCACTAGCTCACTCGTAAGATCATTTTGACGCTTACTAGTGAACATGTAAGCCGCAAAACGCACACTAGTTCACTAGTAAGATCATTTTGAGGCTTACTAGTTGACATGTAAGCCGCAAAACACCTACTAGTTCACTAGTAAGATCATTTTTATGCTTACTAGTGAACATGTAAGGCCATAAATGTGCCCACTAGGTCACTAGTAAGATCATTTTGACGCTTACTAGTGAACATTTAAGGCCATAAATGTGCCCACTAGTTCACTAGTAAGATCATTTTGAGGCTTACTAGTTGACATGTAAGCCACAAAATGCCCACTAGTTCACTAGTAAGATCATTTTGAGGCTTACTAGTTGACATGTAAGCCGCAAAACGCCCACTAGTTCACTGGTAAGATCATTTTTAGGCTTACTAGTGAACATGTAAGGCCATAAATGTGCCCACTAGTTCACTCGTAAGATCATTTTGAGGCTTATTAGTTGACATGTAAGCCACAAAATCCCCACTAGTTCACTAGTAAGATCATTTTGAGGCTTACTAGTTTACATATAAGCCGCAAAACCCCCACTAGTTCACTGGTAAGATCATTTTGAGGCTTACTAGTGAACATGTAAGGCCATAAATGTGCCCACTAGTTCACTAGTAAGATCATTTTGAGGCTAACTAGTTGACATGTAAGCCACAAAACGCCCACTAGTTCACTAGTAAGATAATTTTGACGCTTACTAGTGAACATGTAAGCCACAAAACACTCACTAGTTCACTAGTAAAGTCATTTTGACACTTACTAGTGAACATGTAAGCCACAAAACGCTCTCTATTAAGATCATTTTGAGGCTTACTAGTGAACATGTAAGGCCATAAATGTGCCCACTAGTTCACTAGTAAGATCATTTTGAGGCTTAGTAGTTGACATGTAAGCCACAAAATGCCCACTAGTTCACTAGTAAGATCATGTGAGGCTTACTAGTGAACATGTAAGCCACAAAACGCTCACTAGTTCACTAGTAAGATCATTTTGAGGCTTACTAGTTGACATGTAAGCCGCAAAACGCCCACTAGCGCACTCGTAAGATCATTTTGACGCTTACTAGTGAACATGTAAGCCGCAAAACGCACACTAGTTCACTAGTAAGATCATTTTGAGGCTTACTAGTTGACATGTAAGCCGCAAAACACCTACTAGTTCACTAGTAAGATCATTTTGACGCTTACTAGTGAACATGTAAGCCACAAAACGCTCACTAGTGCACTAGTAAGATCATTTTGAGGCTTACTAGTTGACATGTAAGCCGCAAAACGCCCACTAGCTCACTCGTAAGATCATTTTGACGCTTACTAGTGAACATGTAAGCCGCAAAACGCACACTAGTTCACTAGTAAGATCATTTTGAGGCTTACTAGTTGACATGTAAGCCGCAAAACACCTACTAGTTCACTAGTAAGATCATTTTTATGCTTACTAGTGAACATGTAAGGCCATAAATGTGCCCACTAGGTCACTAGTAAGATCATTTTGACGCTTACTAGTGAACATTTAAGGCCATAAATGTGCCCACTAGTTCACGAGTAAGATCATTTTGAGGCTTACTAGTTGACATGTAAGCCACAAAATGCCCACTAGTTCACTAGTAAGATCATTTTGAGGCTTACTAGTTGACATGTAAGCCGCAAAACGCCCACTAGTTCACTGGTAAGATCATTTTTAGGCTTACTAGTGAACATGTAAGGCCATAAATGTGCCCACTAGTTCACTCGTAAGATCATTTTGAGGCTTATTAGTTGACATGTAAGCCACAAAATCCCCACTAGTTCACTAGTAAGATCATTTTGAGGCTTACTAGTTTACATATAAGCCGCAAAACCCCCACTAGTTCACTGGTAAGATCATTTTGAGGCTTACTAGTGAACATGTAAGGCCATAAATGTGCCCACTAGTTCACTAGTAAGATCATTTTGAGGCTAACTAGTTGACATGTAAGCCACAAAACGCCCACTAGTTCACTAGTAAGATCATTTTGACGCTTACTAGTGAACATGTAAGCCACAAAACACTCACTAGTTCACTAGTAAAGTCATTTTGACACTTACTAGTGAACATGTAAGCCACAAAACGCTCTCTATTAAGATCATTTTGAGGCTTACTAGTGAACATGTAAGGCCATAAATGTGCCCACTAGTTCACTAGTAAGATCATTTTGAGGCTTAGTAGTTGACATGTAAGCCACAAAATGCCCACTAGTTCACTAGTAAGATCATGTGAGGCTTACTAGTGAACATGTAAGCCACAAAACGCTCACTAGTTCACTAGTAAGATCATTTTGAGGCTTACTAGTTGACATGTAAGCCGCAAAACGCCCACTAGCGCACTCGTAAGATCATTTTGACGCTTACTAGTGAACATGTAAGCCGCAAAACGCACACTAGTTCACTAGTAAGATCATTTTGAGGCTTACTAGTTGACATGTAAGCCGCAAAACACCTACTAGTTCACTAGTAAGATCATTTTGACGCTTACTAGTGAACATGTAAGCCACAAAACGCTCACTAGTGCACTAGTAAGATCATTTTGAGGCTTACTAGTTGACATGTAAGCCGCAAAACGCCCACTAGCTCACTCGTAAGATCATTTTGACGCTTACTAGTGAACATGTAAGCCGCAAAACGCACACTAGTTCACTAGTAAGATCATTTTGAGGCTTACTAGTTGACATGTAAGCCGCAAAACACCTACTAGTTCACTAGTAAGATCATTTTTATGCTTACTAGTGAACATGTAAGGCCATAAATGTGCCCACTAGGTCACTAGTAAGATCATTTTGACGCTTACTAGTGAACATTTAAGGCCATAAATGTGCCCACTAGTTCACTAGTAAGATCATTTTGAGGCTTACTAGTTGACATGTAAGCCACAAAATGCCCACTAGTTCACTAGTAAGATCATTTTGAGGCTTACTAGTTTACATATAAGCCGCAAAACCCCCACTAGTTCACTGGTAAGATCATTTTGAGGCTTACTAGTGAACATGTAAGGCCATAAATGTGCCCACTAGTTCACTAGTAAGATCATTTTGAGGCTAACTAGTTGACATGTAAGCCACAAAACGCCCACTAGTTCACTAGTAAGATCATTTTGACGCTTACTAGTGAACATGTAAGCCACAAAACGCTCACTAGTTCACTAGTAAGATCATTTTGAGGCTTACTCCTGAACATGTACGGCCATAAATGTGCCCACTAGTTCACTAGTAAGATCATTTTGAGGCTTAGTAGTTGACATGTAAGCCACAAAATGCCCACTAGTTCACTAGTAAGATCATTGTGAGGCTTACTAGTTGACATGTAAGCCGCAAAACGCCCACTAGTTCATTAGTAAGATCATTTTGAGGCTTACTTGTTGACATGTAAGCCGCAAAACGCCCACTAGTTCACTCGTAAGATCATTTTGAGGCTTACTAGTTGACGTGCAAGCCGCAAAACGCCCACTAGTTCACTAGTAAGATCATTTTGACGCTTACTCGTGAACATGTAAGCCACAAAACGCCCACTAGTTCACTAGCAAGATCATTTTGAGGCTTACTAGTGAACATTTAAGGCCATAAATGTGCCCACTAGTTCACTAGTAAGATCATTTTGAGGCTTACTAGTGAACATGTAAGGCCATAAATGTGCCCATTAGTTCACTAGTAAGATCATTTTGAGGCTTACTAGTTGACATGTAAGCCACAAAACGCCTACTAGTTCACTAGTAAGATCATTTTGACGCTTACTAGTGAACATGTTAGGCCATAAATGTGCCCACTAGTTCACTAGTAAGATCATTTTGACGCTTACTAGTGAACATGTAAGCCACAAAACACTCACTAGTTCACTAGTAAAGTCATTTTGACACTTACTAGTGAACATGTAAGCCACAAAACGCTCTCTATTAAGATCATTTTGAGGCTTACTAGTGAACATGTAAGGCCATAAATGTGCCCACTAGTTCACTAGTAAGATCATTTTGAGGCTTAGTAGTTGACATGTAAGCCACAAAATGCCCACTAGTTCACTAGTAAGATCATTGTGAGGCTTACTAGTGAACATGTAAGCCACAAAACGCTCACTAGTTCACTAGTAAGATCATTTTGAGGCTTACTAGTTGACATGTAAGCCGCAAAACGCCCACTAGCGCACTCGTAAGATCATTTTGACGCTTACTAGTGAACATGTAAGCCGCAAAACGCACACTAGTTCACTAGTAAGATCATTTTGAGGCTTACTAGTTGACATGTAAGCCGCAAAACGCCCACTAGCTCACTCGTAAGATCATTTTGACGCTTACTAGTGAACATGTAAGCCGCAAAACGCACACTAGTTCACTAGTAAGATCATTTTGAGACTTACTAGTTGACATGTAAGCCGCAAAACACCTACTAGTTCACTAGTAAGATCATTTTTATGCTTACTAGTGAACTTGTAAGGCCATAAATGTGCCCACTAGGTCACTAGTAAGATCATTTTGACGCTTACTAGTGAACATGTAAGGCCATAAATGTGCCCACTAGTTCACTAGTAAGGTCATTTTGACGCTTAATAGTGAACATGTAAGCCACAAAACGCTCACTAGTAAGGTCATTATGAGGCTTACTAGTGAAGATGTAAGCCACAAAACGCCTACTAGTTCACTAGTAAGATCATTTTGACGCTTACTAGTGCACATGTAAGCCACAAAACGCTCACTAGTTCACTAGTAAGATCATTTTGAGGCTTACTCGTGAACATGTACGGCCATAAATGTGCCCACTAGTTCACTAGTAAGATCATTTTGAGGCTTAGTAGTTGACATGTAAGCCACAAAATGCCCACTAGTTCACTAGTAAGATCATTGTGAGGCTTACTAGTTGACATGTAAGCCGCAAAACGCCCACTAGTTCATTAGTAAGATCATTTTGAGGCTTACTTGTTGACATGTAAGCCGCAAAACGCCCACTAGTTCACTCGTAAGATCATTTTGAGGCTTACTAGTTGACGTGCAAGCCGCAAAACGCCCACTAGTTCACTAGTAAGATCATTTTGACGCTTACTCGTGAACATGTAAGCCACAAAACGCCCACTAGTTCACTAGCAAGATCATTTTGAGGCTTACTAGTGAACATTTAAGGCCATAAATGTGCCCACTAGTTCACTAGTAAGATCATTTTGAGGCTTACTAGTTGACATGTAAGCCACAAAATGCCCACTAGTTCACTAGTAAGATCATTTTGAGGCTTACTCGTTGACATGTAAGCCGCAAAACGCCCACTAGTTCACTGGTAAGATCATTTTTAGGCTTACTAGTGAACATGTAAGGCCATAAATGTGCCCACTAGTTCACTCGTAAGATCATTTTGAGGCTTATTAGTTGACATGTAAGCCACAAAATCCCCACTAGTTCACTAGTAAGATCATTTTGAGGCTTACTAGTTTACATATAAGCCGCAAAACCCCCACTAGTTCACTGGTAAGATCATTTTGAGGCTTACTAGTGAACATGTAAGGCCATAAATGTGCCCACTAGTTCACTAGTAAGATCATTTTGAGGCTAACTAGTTGACATGTAAGCCACAAAACGCCCACTAGTTCACTAGTAAGATCATTTTGACGCTTACTAGTGAACATGTAAGCCACAAAACGCTCACTAGTTCACTAGTAAGATCATTTTGAGGCTTACTCCTGAACATGTACGGCCATAAATGTGCCCACTAGTTCACTAGTAAGATCATTTTGAGGCTTAGTAGTTGACATGTAAGCTGCAAAACGCCCACTAGTTCATTAGTAAGATCATTTTGAGGCTTACTTGTTGACATGTAAGCCGCAAAACGCCCACTAGTTCACTCGTAAGATCATTTTGAGGCTTACTAGTTGACGTGCAAGCCGCAAAACGCCCACTAGTTCACTAGTAAGATCATTTTGACGCTTACTCGTGAACATGTAAGCCACAAAACGCCCACTAGTTCACTAGCAAGATCATTTTGAGGCTTACTAGTGAACATTTAAGGCCATAAATGTGCCCACTAGTTCACTAGTAAGATCATTTTGAGGCTTACTAGTGAACATGTAAGGCCATAAATGTGCCCATTAGTTCACTAGTAAGATCATTTTGAGGCTTACTAGTTGACATGTAAGCCACAAAACGCCTACTAGTTCACTAGTAAGATCATTTTGACGCTTACTAGTGAACATGTTAGGCCATAAATGTGCCCACTAGTTCACTAGTAAGATCATTTTGACGCTTACTAGTGAACATGTAAGCCACAAAACACTCACTAGTTCACTAGTAAAGTCATTTTGACACTTACTAGTGAACATGTAAGCCACAAAACGCTCTCTATTAAGATCATTTTGAGGCTTACTAGTGAACATGTAAGGCCATAAATGTGCCCACTAGTTCACTAGTAAGATCATTTTGAGGCTTAGTAGTTGACATGTAAGCCACAAAATGCCCACTAGTTCACTAGTAAGATCATTGTGAGGCTTACTAGTGAACATGTAAGCCACAAAACGCTCACTAGTTCACTAGTAAGATCATTTTGAGGCTTACTAGTTGACATGTAAGCCGCAAAACGCCCACTAGCGCACTCGTAAGATCATTTTGACGCTTACTAGTGAACATGTAAGCCGCAAAACGCACACTAGTTCACTAGTAAGATCATTTTGAGGCTTACTAGTTGACATGTAAGCCGCAAAACGCCCACTAGCTCACTCGTAAGATCATTTTGACGCTTACTAGTGAACATGTAAGCCGCAAAACGCACACTAGTTCACTAGTAAGATCATTTTGAGGCTTACTAGTTGACATGTAAGCCGCAAAACACCTACTAGTTCACTAGTAAGATCATTTTTATGCTTACTAGTGAACTTGTAAGGCCATAAATGTGCCCACTAGGTCACTAGTAAGATCATTTTGACGCTTACTAGTGAACATGTAAGGCCATAAATGTGCCCACTAGTTCACTAGTAAGGTCATTTTGACGCTTAATAGTGAACATGTAAGCCACAAAACGCTCACTAGTAAGGTCATTATGAGGCTTACTAGTGAAGATGTAAGCCACAAAACGCCTACTAGTTCACTAGTAAGATCATTTTGACGCTTACTAGTGCACATGTAAGCCACAAAACGCTCACTAGTTCACTAGTAAGATCATTTTGAGGCTTACTCGTGAACATGTACGGCCATAAATGTGCCCACTAGTTCACTAGTAAGATCATTTTGAGGCTTAGTAGTTGACATGTAAGCCACAAAATGCCCACTAGTTCACTAGTAAGATCATTGTGAGGCTTACTAGTTGACATGTAAGCCGCAAAACGCCCACTAGTTCATTAGTAAGATCATTTTGAGGCTTACTTGTTGACATGTAAGCCGCAAAACGCCCACTAGTTCACTCGTAAGATCATTTTGAGGCTTACTAGTTGACGTGCAAGCCGCAAAACGCCCACTAGTTCACTAGTAAGATCATTTTGACGCTTACTCGTGAACATGTAAGCCACAAAACGCCCACTAGTTCACTAGCAAGATCATTTTGAGGCTTACTAGTGAACATTTAAGGCCATAAATGTGCCCACTAGTTCACTAGTAAGATCATTTTGAGGCTTACTAGTTGACATGTAAGCCACAAAATGCCCACTAGTTCACTAGTAAGATCATTTTGAGCCTTACTCGTTGACATGTAAGCCGCAAAACGCCCACTAGTTCACTGGTAAGATCATTTTTAGGCTTACTAGTGAACATGTAAGGCCATAAATGTGCCCACTAGTTCACTCGTAAGATCATTTTGAGGCTTATTAGTTGACATGTAAGCCACAAAATCCCCACTAGTTCACTAGTAAGATCATTTTGAGGCTTACTAGTTTACATATAAGCCGCAAAACCCCCACTAGTTCACTGGTAAGATCATATTGAGGCTTACTAGTGAACATGTAAGGCCATAAATGTGCCCACTAGTTCACTAGTAAGATCATTTTGAGGCTAACTAGTTGACATGTAAGCCACAAAACGCCCACTAGTTCACTAGTAAGATCATTTTGACGCTTACTATTGAACATGTAAGCCACAAAACGCTCACTAGTTCACTAGTAAGATCATTTTGAGGCTTACTCCTGAACATGTACGGCCATAAATGTGCCCACTAGTTCACTAGTAAGATCATTTTGAGGCTTAGTAGTTGACATGTAAGCTGCAAAACGCCCACTAGTTCATTAGTAAGATCATTTTGAGGCTTACTTGTTGACATGTAAGCCGCAAAACGCCCACTAGTTCACTCGTAAGATCATTTTGAGGCTTACTAGTTGACGTGCAAGCCGCAAAACGCCCACTAGTTCACTAGTAAGATCATTTTGACGCTTACTCGTGAACATGTAAGCCACAAAACGCCCACTAGTTCACTAGCAAGATCATTTTGAGGCTTACTAGTGAACATTTAAGGCCATAAATGTGCCCACTAGTTCACTAGTAAGATCATTTTGAGGCTTACTAGTTGACATGTAAGCCACAAAATGCCCACTAGTTCACTAGTAAGATCATTTTGAGGCTTACTAGTTGACATGTAAGCCGCAAAACGCCCACTAGTTCACTGGTAAGATCATTTTTAGGCTTACTAGTGAACATGTAAGGCCATAAATGTGCCCACTAGTTCACTAGTAAGATCATTTTGAGGCTTACTAGTTGACATGTAAGCCACAAAATGCCCACTAGTTCACTAGTAAGATCATTTTGAGGCTTACTAGTGAACATGTAAGCCGCAAAACGCTCACTAGTTCACAAGTAAGGTCATTGTGACGCTTACTAGTGAACATGTAAGCAACAAAAGAACCCACTAGTTCACTATTAAGATCATTTTGAGGCTTACTAGTTGACATGTAAGCCGCAAAACGCCCACTAGTTCACTCGTAAGATCATTTTGAGGCTTACTAGTTGACGTGCAAGCCGCAAAACGCCCACTAGTTCACTAGTAAGATCATTTTGACGCTTACTCGTGAACATGTAAGCCACAAAACGCCCACTAGTTCACTAGCAAGATCATTTTGAGGCTTACTAGTGAACATTTAAGGCCATAAATGTGCCCACTAGTTCACTAGTAAGATCATTTTGAGGCTTACTAGTGAACATGTAAGGCCATAAATGTGCCCATTAGTTCACTAGTAAGATCATTTTGAGGCTTACTAGTTGACATGTAAGCCACAAAACGCCTACTAGTTCACTAGTAAGATCATTTTGACGCTTACTAGTGAACATGTTAGGCCATAAATGTGCCCACTAGTTCACTAGTAAGATCATTTTGACGCTTACTAGTGAACATGTAAGCCACAAAACACTCACTAGTTCACTAGTAAAGTCATTTTGACACTTACTAGTGAACATGTAAGCCACAAAACGCTCTCTATTAAGATCATTTTGAGGCTTACTAGTGAACATGTAAGGCCATAAATGTGCCCACTAGTTCACTAGTAAGATCATTTTGAGGCTTAGTAGTTGACATGTAAGCCACAAAATGCCCACTAGTTCACTAGTAAGATCATTGTGAGGCTTACTAGTGAACATGTAAGCCACAAAACGCTCACTAGTTCACTAGTAAGATCATTTTGAGGCTTACTAGTTGACATGTAAGCCGCAAAACGCCCACTAGTTCACTAGTAAGATCATTTTGACGCTTACTAGTGAACATGTAAGCCACAAAACGCTCACTAGTTCACTAGTAAGATCATTTTGAGGCTTACTAGTTGACATGTAAGCCGCAAAACGCCCACTAGCTCACTCGTAAGATCATTTTGACGCTTACTAGTGAACATGTAAGCCGCAAAACGCACACTAGTTCACTAGTAAGATCATTTTGAGGCTTACTAGTTGACATGTAAGCCGCAAAACACCTACTAGTTCACTAGTAAGATCATTTTTATGCTTACTAGTGAACATGTAAGGCCATAAATGTGCCCACTAGGTCACTAGTAAGATCATTTTGACGCTTACTAGTGAACATGTAAGGCCATAAATGTGCCCACTAGTTCACTAGTAAGGTCATTTTGACGCTTAATAGTGAACATGTAAGCCACAAAACGCTCACTAGTAAGGTCATTATGAGGCTTACTAGTGAAGATGTAAGCCACAAAACGCCTACTAGTTCACTAGTAAGATCATTTTGACGCTTACTAGTGCACATGTAAGCCACAAAACGCTCACTAGTTCACTAGTAAGATCATTTTGAGGCTTACTCGTGAACATGTACGGCCATAAATGTGCCCACTAGTTCACTAGTAAGATCATTTTGAGGCTTAGTAGTTGACATGTAAGCCACAAAATGCCCACTAGTTCACAAGTAAGATCATTGTGAGGCTTACTAGTTGACATGTAAGCCGCAAAACGCCCACTAGTTCATTAGTAAGATCATTTTGAGGCTTACTTGTTGACATGTAAGCCGCAAAACGCCCACTAGTTCACTCGTAAGATCATTTTGAGGCTTACTCGTAAACATGTAAGCCACAAAACGCCCACTAGTTCACTAGCAAGATCATTTTGAGGCTTACTAGTGAACATTTAAGGCCATAAATGTGCCCACTAGTTCACTAGTAAGATCATTTTGAGGCTTACTAGTTGACATGTAAGCCACAAAATGCCCACTAGTTCACTAGTAAGATCATTTTGAGGCTTACTAGTTTACATATAAGCCGCAAAACCCCCACTAGTTCACTGGTAAGATCATTTTGAGGCTTACTAGTGAACATGTAAGGCCATAAATGTGCCCACTAGTTCACTAGTAAGATCATTTTGAGGCTAACTAGTTGACATGTAAGCCACAAAACGCCCACTAGTTCACTAGTAAGATCATTTTGAGGCTTACTAGTGAACATGTAAGCCGCAAAACGCTCACTAGTTCACAAGTAAGGTCATTGTGACGCTTACTAGTGAACATGTAAGCAACAAAAGAACCCACTAGTTCACTATTAAGATCATTTTGAGGCTTACTAGTTGACATGTAAGCCACAAAACGCCCACTAGTTCACTAGTAAGATCATTTTGAGGCTTACTCGTTGACATGTAAGCCGCAAAACGCCCACTAGTTCACTGGTAAGATCATTTTTAGGCTTACTAGTGAACATGTAAGGCCATAAATGTGCCCACTAGTTCACTCGTAAGATCATTTTGAGGCTTATTAGTTGACATGTAAGCCACAAAATCCCCACTAGTTCACTAGTAAGATCATTTTGAGGCTTACTAGTTTACATATAAGCCGCAAAACCCCCACTAGTTCACTGGTAAGATCATTTTGAGGCTTACTAGTGAACATGTAAGGCCATAAATGTGCCCACTAGTTCACTAGTATGATCATTTTGAGGCTAACTAGTTGACATGTAAGCCACAAAACGCCCAATAGTTCACTAGTAAGATCATTTTGACGCTTACTAGTGAACATGTAAGCCACAAAACGCTCACTAGTTCACTAGTAAGATCATTTTGAGGCTTACTCCTGAACATGTACGGCCATAAATGTGCCCACTAGTTCACTAGTAAGATCATTTTGAGGCTTAGTAGTTGACATGTAAGCTGCAAAACGCCCACTATTTCATTAGTAAGATCATTTTGAGGCTTACTTGTTGACATGTAAGCCGCAAAACGCCCACTAGTTCACTCGTAAGATCATTTTGAGGCTTACTAGTTGACGTGCAAGCCGCAAAACGCCCACTAGTTCACTAGTAAGATCATTTTGACGCTTACTCGTGAACATGTAAGCCACAAAACGCCCACTAGTTCACTAGCAAGATCATTTTGAGGCTTACTAGTGAACATTTAAGGCCATAAATGTGCCCACTAGTTCACTAGTAAGATCATTTTGAGGCTTACTAGTTGACATGTAAGCCACAAAATGCCCACTAGTTCACTAGTAAGATCATTTTGAGGCTTACTAGTTGACATGTAAGCCGCAAAACGCCCACTAGTTCACTGGTAAGATCATTTTTAGGCTTACTAGTGAACATGTAAGGCCATAAATGTGCCCACTAGTTCACTAGTAAGATCATTTTGAGGCTTACTAGTTGACATGTAAGCCACAAAATGCCCACTAGTTCACTAGTAAGATCATTTTGAGGCTTACTAGTGAACATGTAAGCCGCAAAACGCTCACTAGTTCACAAGTAAGGTCATTGTGACGCTTACTAGTGAACATGTAAGCAACAAAAGAACCCACTAGTTCACTATTAAGATCATTTTGTGGCTTACTAGTTGACATGTAAGCCGCCAAACGCCCACTAGTTCACTCGTAAGATCATTTTGAGGCTTACTAGTTGACATGCAAGCCGCAAAACGCCCACTAGTTCACTAGTAAGATAATTTTGATGCTTACTCGTGAACATGTAAGCCACAAAACGCCCACTAGTTCACTAGTAAGATCATTTTGAGGCTTACTAGTTGACATGTAAGCCACAAAATGCCCACTAGTTCTCTAGTAAGATCATTTTGAGGCTTACTAGTGAAGATGTAAGCCACAAAACGCCCACTTGTTCACTAGTAAGATCATTTTGACGCTTACTAGTTAACATGTAAGCCACAAAACGCCCACTAGTTCACTAGTAAGATAATTTTGAGGCTTACTTGTTGACATGTAAGCCGCAAAACGCCCACTAGTTCACTCGTAAGATCATTTTGAGGCTTACTAGTTGACATGCAAGCCGCAAAACGCCCACTAGTTCACTAGTAAGATCATTTTGACGCTTACTAGTGAACATGTAAGCCACAAAACGCTCTCTATTAAGATCATTTTGAGGCTTACTAGTGAACATGTAAGGCCATAAATGTGCCCACTAGTTCACTAGTAAGATCATTTTGAGGCTTAGTAGTTGACATGTAAGCCACAAAATGCCCACTAGTTCACTAGTAAGATCATTGTGAGGCTTACTAGTGAACATGTAAGCCACAAAACGCTCACTAGTTCACTAGTAAGATCATTTTGAGGCTTACTAGTTGACATGTAAGCCACAAAATGCCCACTAGTTCACTGGTAAGATCATTTTGAGGCTTACTAGTTGACATGTAAGCCGCCAAACGCCCACTAGTTCACTCGTAAGATCATTTTGAGGCTTACTAGTTGACATGCAAGCCGCAAAACGCCCACTAGTTCACTAGTAAGATAATTTTGATGCTTACTCGTGAACATGTAAGCCACAAAACGCCCACTAGTTCACTAGTAAGATCATTTTGAGGCTTACTAGTTGACATGTAAGCCACAAAATGCCCACTAGTTCTCTAGTAAGATCATTTTGAGGCTTACTAGTGAAGATGTAAGCCACAAAACGCCCACTAGTTCACTAGTAAGATCATTTTGAGGCTTACTAGTGAACATTTAAGGCCATAAATGTGCCCACTAGTTCACTAGTAAGATAATTTTGAGGCTTACTAGTGAACATGTAAGGCCATAAATGTGCCCATTAGTTCACTCGTAAGATCATTTTGAGGCTTACTAGTTGACATGCAAGCCGCAAAACGCCCACTAGTTCACTAGTAAGATCATTTTGACGCTTACTCGTGAACATGTAAGCCACAAAACGCCCAAGAGTTCACTGGTAAGATCATTTTGAGGCTTAATAGTGAACATGTAAGGCCATAAATGTGCCCACTAGTTAACTCGTAAGATCATTTTGAGGCTTATTAGTTGACATGTAAGCCACAAAATCCCCACTAGTTCCCTAGTAAGATCATTTTGAGGCTTACTAGTTTACATATAAGCCGCAAAACCCCCACTAGTTCACTGGTAAGATCATTTTGAGGCTTACTAGTGAACATGTAAGGCCATAAATGTGCCCACTAGTTCACTAGTAAGATCATTTTGAGGCTAACTAGTTGACATGTAAGCCACAAAACGCCCACTAGTTCACTAGTAAGGTCATTTTGACACTTACTAGTGAACATGTAAGGCCATAAATGTGCCCACTAGTTCACTAGTAAGATCATTTTGAGGCTTACTCGTTGACATGTAAGCCACAAAACGCTCACTAATTCACTAGTAAGGTCATTTTGACGCTTACTAGTGCACATGTAAGCCACAAAACGCTCACTAGTTCACTAGTAAGATCATTTTGAGGCTTACTCGTGAACATGTACGGCCATAAATGTGCCCACTAGTTCACTAGTAAGATCATTTTGAGGCTTAGTAGTTGACATGTAAGCCACAAAATGCCCACTAGTTCACTAGTAAGATCATTGTGAGGCTTACTAGTTGACATGTAAGCCGCAAAACGCCCACTAGTTCATTAGTAAGACCATTTTGAGGCTTACTTGTTGACATGTAAGCCGCAAAACGCCCACTAGTTCACTCATAAGATCATTTTGAGGCTTACTAGTTGACGTGCAAGCCGCACAACGCCCACTAGTTCACTAGTAAGATCATTTTGACGCTTACTCGTGAACATGTAAGCCACAAAACGCCCACTAGTTCACTAGCAAGATCATTTTGAGGCTTACTAGTGAACATTTAAGGCCATAAATGTGCCCACTAGTTCACTAGTAAGATCATTTTGAGGCTTACTAGTTGACATGTAAGCCACAAAATGCCCACTAGTTCACTAGTAAGATCATTTTGAGGCTTACTAGTTGACATGTAAGCCGCAAAACGCCCACTAGTTCACTGGTAAGATCATTTTTAGGCTTACTAGTGAACATGTAAGGCCATAAATGTGCCCACTAGTTCACTAGTAAGATCATTTTGAGGCTTACTAGTTGACATGTAAGCCACAAAATGCCCAATAGTTCACTAGTAAGATCATTTTGAGGCTTACTAGTGAACATGTAAGCCGCAAAACGCTCACTAGTTCACAAGTAAGGTCATTGTGACGCTTACTAGTGAACATGTAAGCAACAAAAGAACCCACTAGTTCACTATTAAGATCATTTTGAGGCTTACTAGTTGACATGTAAGCCGCCAAACGCCCACTAGTTCACTCGTAAGATCATTTTGAGGCTTACTAGTTGACATGCAAGCCGCAAAACGCCCACTAGTTCACTAGTAAGATAATTTTGATGCTTACTCGTGAACATGTAAGCCACAAAATGCCCACTAGTTCTCTAGTAAGATCATTTTGAGGCTTACTAGTGAAGATGTAAGCCACAAAACGCCCACTTGTTCACTAGTAAGATCATTTTGACGCTTACTAGTTAACATGTAAGCCACAAAACGCCCACTAGTTCACTAGTAAGATAATTTTGAGGCTTACTTGTTGACATGTAAGCCGCAAAACGCCCACTAGTTCACTCGTAAGATCATTTTGAGGCTTACTAGTTGACATGCAAGCCGCAAAACGCCCACTAGTTCACTAGTAAGATCATTTTGACGCTTACTAGTGAACATGTAAGCCACAAAACGCCCACTAGTTCACTAGTAAGATCATTTTGAGGCTTACTAGTTGACATGCAAGCCGCAAAACGCCCACTAGTTCACTAGTAAGATCATTTTGACGCTTACTCGTGAACATGTAAGCCACAAAACGCCCACTAGTTCACTAGTAAGATCATTTTGAGGCTTACTAGTGAACATTTAAGGCCATAAATGTGCCCACTAGTTCACTAGTAAGATCATTTTGAGGCTTACTAGTGAACATGTAAGGCCATAAATGTGCCCATTAGTTCACTAGTAAGATCATTTTGAGGCTTACTAGTTGACATGTAAGCCACAAAATGCCCACTAGTTCTCTAGTAAGATCATTTTGAGGCTAACTAGTGAACATGTAAGGCCATAAATGTGCCCACTAGTTCACTAGTAAGATCATTTTGAGGCTTACTAGTTGACATATAAGCCGCAAAACGCCCCTTAGCTCACTCGTAAGATCATTTTGAGGCTTGCTAGTTGACATGTAAGCCGCAAAACGCTCACTAGTTCACAAGTAAGGTCATTGTGACGCTTACTAGTGAACATGTAAGCAACAAAAGAACCCACTAGTTCACTATTAAGATCATGTTGAGGCTTACTAGTTGACATGTAAGCCGCCAAACGCCCACTAGTTCACTCGTAAGATCATTTTGAGGCTTACTAGTTGACATGCAAGCTGCAAAACGCCCACTAGTTCACTAGTAAGATAATTTTGATGCTTACTCGTGAACATGTAAGCCACAAAACGCCCACTAGTTCACTAGTAAGATCATTTTGAGGCTTACTAGTTGACATGTAAGCCACAAAATGCCCACTAGTTCTCTAGTAAGATCATTTTGAGGCTTACTAGTGAAGATGTAAGCCACAAAACGCCCACTTGTTCAGAGTAAGATCATTTTGACGCTTACTAGTTAACATGTAAGCCACAAAACGCCCACTAGTTCACTAGTAAGATAATTTTGAGGCTTACTTGTTGACATGTAAGCCGCAAAACGCCCACTAGTTCACTCGTAAGATCATTTTGAGGCTTACTAGTTGACATGCAAGCCGCAAAACGCCCACTAGTTCACTAGTAAGATCATTTTGACGCTTACTAGTGAACATGTAAGCCACAAAACGCCCACTAGTTCACTAGTAAGATCATTTTGAGGCTTACTAGTTGACATGCAAGCCGCAAAACGCCCACTAGTTCACTAGTAAGATCATTTTGAAGCTTACTCGTGAACATGTAAGCCACAAAACGCCCACTAGTTCACTAGTAAGATCATTTTGAGGCTTACTAGTGAACATTTAAGGCCATAAATGTTCCCACTAGTTCACTAGTAAGATAATTTTGAGGCTTACTAGTGAACATGTAAGGCCATAAATGTGCCCATTAGTTCACTAGTAAGATCATTTTGAGGCTTACTGGTTGACATGTAAGCCACAAAATGCCCACTAGTTCTCTAGTAAGATCATTTTGAGGCTTACTAGTGAACATGTAAGGCCATAAATGTGCCCACTAGTTCACTAGTAAAATCATTTTGAGGCTTACTAGTTGACATATAAGCCGCAAAACGCCCCTTAGCTCACTCGTAAGATCATTTTGAGGCTTGCTAGTTGACATGTAAGCCGCAAAACGCTCACTAGTTCACTAGTAAGGTCATTTTGACGCTTACTCGTGAACATGTAAGCCACAAATTGTCACTAGTTCACTAGTAAGGTCATTTTGACGCTTACTACTTAACATGTAAGCCACAAAACGCCCACTAGTTCACTAGTAAGATCATTTTGAGGCTTACTTGTTGACATGTAAGCCGCAAAACACCCACTAGTTCACTCGTAAGATCATTTTGAGGCTTAGTAGTTGACATGCAAGCCGCAAAACGCCCACTAGTTCACTAGTAAGATCATTTTGACGCTTACTCGTGAACATGTAAGCCACAAAACGCCCAAGAGTTCACTGGTAAGATCACTTTGAGGCTTAATAGTGAACATGTAAGGCCATAAATGT
Organism: Hippocampus zosterae; assembly: GCF_025434085.1. Lineage (NCBI taxonomy): Eukaryota > Metazoa > Chordata > Actinopteri > Syngnathiformes > Syngnathidae > Hippocampus > Hippocampus zosterae. The sequence continues at coordinate 10,201,263 of NC_067457.1, forward strand.
GCCCACTAGTTCACTCGTAAGATCATTTTGAGGCTTATTAGTTGACATGTAAGCCACAAAATCCCCACTAGTTCACTAGTAAGATCATTTTGAGGCTTACTAGTTTACATATAAGCCGCAAAACCCCCACTAGTTCACTGGTAAGATCATTTTGAGGCTTACTAGTGAACATGTAAGGCCATAAATGTGCCCACTAGTTCACTAGTAAGATCATTTTGAGGCTAACTAGTTGACATGTAAGCCACAAAACGCCCACTAGTTCACTAGTAAGGTCATTTTGACACTTACTAGTGAACATGTAAGGCCATAAATGTGCCCACTAGTTCACTAGTAAGATCATTTTGAGGCTTACTCGTTGACATGTAAGCCACAAAACGCTCACTAATTCACTAGTAAGGTCATTTTGACGCTTACTAGTGAACATGTAAGCCACAAAACGCCCACTAGTTCATTAGTAAGATCATTTTGAGGCTTACTTGTTGACATGTAAGCCGCCAAACGCCCACTAGTTCACTCGTAAGATCATTTTGAGGCTTACTGGTGAACATGTAAGGCCATAAATGTGCCCACTAGTTCACTGGTAAGATCATTTTGAGGCTTACTATTTGACAAGTAAGCCACAAAATCCCCACTAGTTCACTAGTAAGATAATTTTGAGGCTTACTAGTTGATATATAAGCCGCAAAACCCCCACTAGTTCACTGGTAAGATCATTTTGAGGCTTACTAGTGAACATGTAAGGCCATAAATGTGCCGACTAGTTCACTAGTAAGATCATTTTGAGGCTAACTAGTTGACATGTAAGCCACAAAACGCCCACTAGTTCACTAGTAAGATCATTTTGAGGCTTACAAGTGAAGATGTAAGCCACAAAACGCCCACTAGTTTACTAGTAAGATCATTTTGACGCTTACTAGTGAACACGTAAGGCCATAAATGTGCCCACTAGTTCACTAGTAAGATCATATTGAGGCTTACTATTTGACATGTAAGCCACAAAACGCCCACTAGTTCACTAGTAAGATCATTTTGAGGCTTACTAGTTCACTAGTAAGATCATTTTGAGGCTTACTAGTGAACATGTAAGCCACAAAACGCCCACTAGTTCACTAGTAAGATCATTTTGACGCTTACTAGTGAACATGTAAGCCACAAAACGCTCACTAGTTCACAAGTAAGGTCATTGTGACGCTTACTAGTGAACATGTCAGCCACAAAAGAACCCAATAGTTCACTAGTAAGATCATTTTGAGGCTTACTAGTTGTCATTTAAGCCACAAAACGCCCCTTAGCTCACTCGTAAGATCATTTTGAGGCTTACTAGTGAACATGTAAGCCACAAAACGCTCACTAGTTCACTAGTAAGGTCATTTTGACGCTTACTCGTGAACATGTAAGCCACAAATTGTCACTAGTTCACTAGTAAGGTCATTTTGACGCTTACTAGTTAACATGTAAGCCACAAAACGCCCACTAGTTCACTAGTAAGATCATTTTGAGGCTTACTAGTGTTCACTAGTTCACTAGTAAGATCATTTTGAGGCTTACTAGTGAACATGTAAGCCACAAAACGGCCACTAGTTCACTAGTAAGATCATTTTGACGCTTACCCGTGAACATGTAAGCCACAGAACGCCCACTAGTTCACTAGTAAGATCATTTTGAGGCATACTAGTGAACATGTAAGGCCATAAATGTGCCCACTAGTTCACTAGTAAGATCATTTTGACGCCTACTAGTGAACATGTAAGGCCATAAATGTGCCCACTAGTTCACTAGTAAGATCATTTTGACGCCTACTAGTGAACATGTAAGCCACAAAACACTCACTAGTTCACTAGTAAGGTCATTTTGACACTTACTAGTGAACATGTAAGCCACAAAACGCTCACTAGTTCACTAGTAAGATCATTTTGAGGCTTACTAGTGAACATGTAAGGCCATAAATGTGCCCACGAGTTCACTAGTAAGATCATTTTGAGGCTTAGTAGTTGACCTGTAAGCCACAAAATGCCCACTAGTTCACTAGTAAGATCATTGTGAGGCTTACTAGTTGACATGTAAGCCGCAAAACGCCCACTAGTTCATTCGTTAGATCATTTTGAGGCTTACTTGTTGACATGTAAGCCGCCAAACGCCCACTAGTTCACTCGTAAGATCATTTTGAGGCTTACTAGTTGACATGCAAGCCGCAAAACGCCCACTAGTTCACTAGTAAGATCATTTTGACGCTTACTAGTGAACATGTAAGCCACAAAACGCCCACTAGTTCATTAGTAAGATCATTTTGAGGCTTACTTGTTGACATGTAAGCCGCAAAACGGCCACTAGTTCACTAGTAAGATCATTTTGACGCTTACTCGTGAACATGTAAGCCACAAAACGCCCAAGAGTTCACTGGTAAGATTATTTTGAGGCTTAATAGTGAACATGTAAGGCCATAAATGTGCCCACTAGTTCACTCGTAAGATCATTTTGAGGCTTACTTGTTGACATGTAAGCCGCAAAACGGCCACTAGTTCACTAGTAAGATCATTTTGACGCTTACTCGTGAACATGTAAGCCACAAAACGCCCAAGAGTTCACTGGTAAGATCATTTTGAGGCTTAATAGTGAACATGTAAGGCCATAAATGTGCCCACTAGTTCACTCGTAAGATCATTTTGAGGCTTATTAGTTGACATGTAAGCCACAAAATCCCCACTAGTTCACTAGTAAGATCATTTTGAGGCTTACTAGTTTACATAAAAGCCGCAAAACCCCCACTAGTTCACTGGTAAGATCATTTTGAGGCTTACTAGTGAACATGTAAGGCCATAAATGTGCCCACTAGTTCACTAGTAAGATCATTTTGAGGCTTACTAGTTGACATGTAAGCCACAAAACGTCCACTAATTCACTAGTAAGATCATTTTGAGGCTAACGAGTGAAGATGTAAGCCACAAAACGCCCACTAGTTCACTAGTAAGATCATTTTGAGTCTTACTAGTGAACATGTCATCCACAAAAGAACCCACTAGTTCACTAGTAAGATCATTTTGAGGCTTACTAGTTGACATGTAAGCCACAAAACGCCCCTTAGCTCATTCGTAAGATCATTTTGAGGCTTACTAGTGAACATGTAAGCCACAAAACGCTCACTAGTTCACTAGTAAGGTCATTTTGAGGCTTACTCGTTGACAGTTAAGCCACAAAACGCTCACTAATTCACTAGTAAGGTCATTTTGACGCTTACTAGTGAACATGTAAGCCACAAAACGCACACTAGTTCATTAGTAAGATCATTTTGAGGCTTACTTGTTGACATGTAAGCCGCCAAACGCCCACTAGTTCACTCGTAAGATCATTTTGAGGCTTACTGGTGAACATGTAAGGCCATAAATGTGCCCACTAGTTCACTGGTAAGATCATTTTGAGGCTTACTATTTGACATGTAAGCCACAAAATCCCCACTAGTTCACTAGTAAGATCATTTTGAGGCTTACTAGTTGATATATAAGCCGCAAAACCCCCACTAGTTCACTGGTAAGATCATTTTGAGGCTTACTAGTGAACATGTAAGGCCATAAATGTGCCGACTAGTTCACTAGTAAGATCATTTTGAGGCTAACTAGTTGACATGTAAGCCACAAAACGCCCACTAGTTCACTAGTAAGATCATTTAGAGGCTTACAAGTGAAGATGTAAGCCACAAAACGCCCACTAGTTTACTAGTAAGATCATTTTGACGCTTACTAGTGAACACGTAAGGCCATAAATGTGCCCACTAGTTCACTAGTAAGATCATATTGAGGCTTACTATTTGACATGTAAGCCACAAAACGCCCACTAGTTCACTAGTAAGATCATTTTGAGGCTTACTAGTGAACATGTAAGCCACAAAACGCCCACTAGTTCACTAGTAAGATCATTTTGACGCTTACTAGTGAACATGTAAGCCACAAAACGCTCACTAGTTCACAAGTAAGGTCATTGTGACGCTTACTAGTGAACATGTCAGCCACAAAAGAACCCAATAGTTCACTAGTAAGATCATTTTGAGGCTTACTAGTTGTCATTTAAGCCACAAAACGCCCCTTAGCTCACTCGTAAGATCATTTTGAGGCTTACTAGTGAACATGTAAGCCACAAAACGCTCACTAGTTCACTAGTAAGATCATTTTGAGGCTTACTAGTTGACATGTAAGCAACAAAATGCCCACTAGTTCTCTAGTAATATCATTTTGAGGCTTACTTGTTGACATGTAAGCCGCAAAACGGCCACTAGTTCACTAGTAAGATCATTTTGACGCTTACTCGTGAACATGTAAGCCACAAAACGCCCACGAGTTCACTGGTAAGATCATTTTGAGGCTTACTAGTGAACATGTAAGGCCATAAATGTGCCCACTAGTTCACTGGTAAGATCATTTTGAGGCTTAATAATTGACATGTAAGCCACAAAATCCCCACTAGTTCACTAGTAAGATCATTTTGAGGCTTACTAGTTGACATATAAGCCGCAAAACCCCCACTAGTTCACTGGTAAGATCATTTTGAGGCTTACTAGTGAACATGTAACGCCATAAATGTGCCCACTAGTTCACTAGTAAGATCATTTTGAGGCTTACTAGTTGACATGTAAGCCACAAAACGTCCACTAGTTCACTAGTAAGATCATTTTGAGGCTAACGAGTGAAGATGTAAGCCACAAAACGCCCACTAGTTCACTAGTAAGATCATTTTGACGCTTACTAGTGAACATGTAAGCGACAAAACGCTCACTAGTTCACAAGTAAGGTCATTGTGACGCTTACTAGTGAACATGTCATCCACAAAAGAACCCACTAGTTCACTAGTAAGATCATTTTGAGGCTTACTAGTTGACATGTAAGCCACAAAACGCCCCTTAGCTCACTCGTAAGATCATTTTAAGGCTTACTAGTGAACATGTAAGCCACAAAACGCTCACTAGTTCACTAGTAAGGTCATTTTGACGCTTACTCGTGAACATGTAAGCCACAAAACGCCCACTAGTTCACTAGTAAGATCATTTTGAGGCTTACTATTGAACATGTAAGCCACAAAACGGCCACTAGTTCACTAGTAAGATCATTCTGACGCTTACCCGTGAACATGTAAGCCACAGAACGCCCACTAGTTCACTTGTAAGATCATTTTGAGGCTTACTAGTGAACATGTAAAGCCATAAATGTGCCCACTAGTTCACTAGTAAGATCATTTTGACGCCTACTAGTGAACATGTAAGCCACAAAACACTCACTAGTTCACTAGTAAGATCATTTTGACGCTTACTAGTTGACATGTAAGCCACAAAACGCCCCTTAGCTCACTCGTAAGATCATTTTGAGGCTTACTAGTGAACATGTAAGCCACAAAACGCTCACTAGTTCACTAGTAAGGTCATTTTGACGCTTACTCGTGAACATGTAAGCCACAAAACGCCCACTAGTTCACTAGTAAGATCATTTTGACGCTTACTATTGAACATGTAAGCCACAAAACGGCCACTAGTTCACTAGTAAGATCATTCTGACGCTTACCCGTGAACATGTAAGCCACAGAACGCCCACTAGTTCACTAGTAAGATCATTTTGAGGCTTACTAGTGAACATGTAAAGCCATAAATGTGCCCACTAGTTCACTAGTAAGATCATTTTGACGCCTACTAGTGAACATGTAAGCCACAAAACACTCACTAGTTCACTAGTAAGGTCATTTTGACACTTACTAGTGAACATGTAAGCCACAAAACGCTCACTAGTTCACTAGTAAGATCATTTTGAGGCTTACTAGTGAACATGTAAGGCCATAAATGTGCCCACTAGTTCTCTAGTAAGATCATTTTGAGGCTTACTAGTGAACATGTAAGGCCATAAATGTGCCCACTAGTTCACTAGTAAGATCATTTTGAGGCTTGCTTTTTGACATGTAAGCCACAAAACGCCCACTAGTTCACTAGTAAGATCATTGTGAGGCTTACTAGTGAACATGTAAGCCACAAAACGCTCACTAGTTCACTAGTAAGATCATTTTGACGCTTACTTGTGAACATGTAAGCCACAAAACGCCCACTAGTTCACTAGTAAGATGATTTTGAGGCTTACTACTTGACATGTAAGCCACAAAATGCCCACTAGTTCTCTAGTAAGATCATTTTGAGGCTTACTCGTGAAGATGTAAGCCACAAAACGCCCACTAGTTCACTAGTAAGATAATTTTGAGGCTTACTTGTTGACATGTAAGCCGCAAAACGCCCACTAGTTCACTCGTAAGATCATTTTGAGGCTTACTAGTTGACATGCAAGCCGCAAAACGCCCACTAGTTCACTAGTAAGATCATTTTAACGCTTACTAGTGAACATGTAAGCCGCAAAACGGCCACTAGTTCACTAATAAGATCATTTTGACGCTTACTCGTGAACATGTAAGCCACAAAACGCCCACTAGTTCACTAGTAAGATCATTTTGAGGCTTACTATTGAACATGTAAGCCACAAAACGGCCACTAGTTCACTAGTAAGATCATTCTGACGCTTACCCGTGAACATGTAAGCCACAGAACGCCCACGAGTTCACTTGTAAGATCATTTTGAGGCTTACTAGTGAACATGTAAGGCCATAAATGTGCCCACTAGTTCACTGGTAAGATCATTTTGAGGCTTACTAGTTGACATGTAAGCCACAAAATCCCCACTAGTTCACTACTAAGATCATTTTGAGGCTTACTAGTTGACATATAAGCCGCAAACCCCCCACTAGTTCACTGGTAAGATCATTTTGAGGCTTACTAGTGAACATGTAAGGCCATAAATGTGCCCACTAGTTCACTAGTAAGATCATTTTGAGGCTTACTAGTTGACATGTAAGCCACAAAACGTCCACTAGTTCACTAGTAAGATCATTTTGAGGCTAACGAGTGAAGATGTAAGCCACAAAACGCCCACTAGTTCACTAGTAAGATCATTTTGAGTCTTACTAGTGAACATGTAAGCCACAAAACGCCCACTAGTTCACTAGTAAGATCATTTTGACGCTTACTAGTGAACATGTAAGCCACAAAACGCTCACTAGTTCACAAGTAAGGTCATTGTGACGCTTACTAGTGAACATGTCATCCACAAAAGAACCCACTAGTTCACTCGTAATATCATTTTGAGGCTTACTAGTGAACATGTAAGCCACAAAACGCTCACTAGTTCACTAGTAAGATCATTTTGAGGCTTAGTAGTTGACATGTAAGCCACAAAATGCCCACTAGTTCACTAGTAAGATCATTGTGAGGCTTACTAGTTTACATGTAAGCCGCAAAACGCCCACTAGTTCATTAGTAAGATCATTTTGAGGCTTACTTGTTGTCACGTAAGCCGCAAAACGCCCACTAGTTCACTCGTAAGATCATTTTGAGGCTTACTAGTTGACATGCAAGCCGCAAAACGCCCACTAGTTCACTAGTAAGATCATTTTGACGCTTACTCGTGAACATGTAAGCCGCAAAACGCCCACTAGTTCACTAGTAAGATGATTTTGACGCTTACTAGTGAACATGTAAGGCCATAAATGTGCCCACTAGTTCACTAGTAAGATCATTTTGAGGCTTACTCGTTGACATGTAAGCCACAAAACGCTCACTAATTCACTAGTAAGGTCATTTTGACGCTTACTAGTGAACATGTAAGCCACAAAACGCCCACTATTTCATTAGTAAGATCATTTTGACGCTTACTAGTGAACACGTAAGGCCATAAATGTGCCCACTAGTTCACTAGTAAGATCATATTGAGGCTTACTATTTGACATGTAAGCCGCAAAACGCCCACTAGTTCACTAGTAAGATCATTTTGAGGCTTACTAGTGAACATGTAAGCCACAAAACGCCCACTAGTTCACTAGTAAGATCATTTTGACGCTTACTAGTGAACATGTAAGCCACAAAACGCTCACTAGTTCACAAGTAAGGTCATTGTGACACTTTCTAGTGAACATGTCAGCCACAAAAGAACCCACTAGTTCACTAGTAAGATCATTTTGAGGCTTACTAGTTGTCATGTAAGCCACAAAACGCCCCTTAGCTCACTCGTAAGATCATTTTGAGGCTTACTAGTGAACATGTAAGCCACTAAACGCTCACTAGTTCACTAGTAAGGTCATTTTGACGCTTACTCGTGAACATGTAAGCCACAAAATGCCCACTAGTTCACTAGTAAGATCATTTTGAGGCTTACTAGTGAACATGTAAGGCCATAAATGTGCCCACTAGTTCACTGGTAAGATCATTTTGAGGCTTACTAGTTGACATGTAAGCCACAAAATCCCCACTAGTTCACTAGTAAGATCATTTTGAGGCTTACTAGTTGACATATAAGCCGCAAAACCCCCACTAGTTCACTGGTAAGATTATTTTGAGGCTTACTAGTGAACATGTAAGGCCATAAATGTGCCCACTAGTTCACTAGTAAGATCATTTTGAGGCTTACTAGTTGACATGTAAGCCACAAAACGTCCACTAGTTCACTAGTAAGATCATTTTGAGGCTAACGAGTGAAGATGTAAGCCACAAAACGCCCACTAGTTCACTAGTAAGATCATTTTGAGTCTTACTAGTGAACATGTAAGCCACAAAACGCCCACTAGTTCACTAGTAAGATCATTTTGACGCTTACTAGTGAACATGTAAGCCACAAAACGCTCACTAGTTCACAAGTAAGGTCATTGTGACGCTTACTAGTGAACATGTCATCCACAAAAGAACCCACTAGTTCACTCGTAAGATCATTTTGAGTCTTACTAGTGAACATGTAAGCCACAAAACGCTCACTAGTTCACTAGTAAGATCATTTTGAGGCTTAGTAGTTGACATGTAAGCCACAAAATGCCCTCTAGTTCACTAGTAAGATCATTGTGAGGCTTACTAGTTGACATGTAAGCCGCAAAACGCCCACTAGTTCATTAGTAAGATCATTTTGAGGCTTACTTGTTGTCATGTAAGCCGCAAAACGCCCACTAGTTCACTCGTAAGATCATTTTGAGGCTTACTCGTGAACATGTAAGCCGCAAAACGCCCACTAGTTCACTAGTAAGATCATTTTGACGCTTACTAGTGAACATGTAAGGCCATAAATGTGCCCACTAGTTCACTAGTAAGATCATTTTGAGGCTTACTTGTTGACATGTAAGCCACAAAACGCTCACTAATTCACTAGTAAGGTCATTTTGACGCTTACTAGTGAACATGTAAGCCACAAAACGCCCACTAGTTCATTAGTAAGATCATTTTGAGGCTTACTGGTGAACATGTAAGGCCATAAATGTGCCCACTAGTTCACTGGTAAAATCATTTTGAGGCTTACTGGTTGATATGTAAGCCGCAAAACCCCCACTAATTTACTAATAAGATCATTTTGACGCTTACTAGTGAACACGTAAGGCCATAAATGTGCCCACTAGTTCACTAGTAAGATCATATTGAGGCTTACTATTTGACATGTAAGCCACAAAACGCCCACTAGTTCACTAGTAAGATCATTTTGAGGCTTACTAGTGAACATGTAAGCCACAAAACGCCCACTAGTTCACTAGTAAGATCATTTTGACGCTTACTAGTGAACATGTAAGCCACAAAACGCTCACTAGTTCACAAGTAAGGTCATTGTGACGCTTTCTAGTGAACATGTCAGCCACAAAAGAACCCACTAGTTCACTAGTAAGATCATTTTGAGGCTTACTAGTTGTCATGTAAGCCACAAAACGCCCCTTAGCTCACTCGTAAGGTCATTTTGACGCTTACTAGTTAACATGTAAGCCACAAAACGCCCACTAGTTCATTAGTAAGATCATTTTGAGGCTTACTTGTTGACATGTAAGCCGCAAAACGGCCACTAGTTCACTAGTAAGATCATTTTGACGCTTACTCGTGAACATGTAAACCACAAAACGCCCACGAGTTGACTGGTAAGATCATTTTCAGGCTTACTAGTGAACATGTAAGGCCATAAATGTGCCCACTAGTTCACTGGTAAGATCATTTTGAGGCTTAATAGTTGACATGTAAGCCACAAAATCCCCACTAGTTCACTAGTAAGATAATTTTGAGGCTTACTAGTTGACATATAAGCCGCAAAACCCCCACTAGTTCACTAATAAGATCATTTTGAGGCTTACTAGTGAACATGTAAGGCCATAAATGTGCCCACTAGTTCACTAGTAAGATCATTTTGAGGCTTACTAGTTGACATGTAAGCCACAAAACGTCCACTAGTTCACTAATAAGATCATTTTGAGGCTAACGAGTGAAGATGTAAGCCACAAAACGCCCACTAGTTCACTAGTAAGATCATTTTGACGCTTACTAGTGAACATGTAAGCCACAAAACGCTCACTAGTTCACAAGTAAGGTCATTGTGACGCTTACTAGTGAACATGTCATCCACAAAAGAACCCACTAGTTCACTAGTAAGATCATTTTGAGGCTTACTAGTTGACATGTAAGCCACAAAACGCCCCTTAGCTCACTCGTAAGATCATTTTGAGGCTTACTAGTGAACATGTAAGCCACAAAACGCTCACTAGTTCACTAGTAAGGTCATTTTGACGCTTACTCGTGAACATGTTAACCACAAAACGCCCACTAGTTCACTAGTAAGATCATTTTGAGGCTTACTATTGAACATGTAAGCCACAAAACGGCCACTAGTTCACTAGTAAGATCATTCTGACGCTTACCCGTGAACATGTAAGCCACAGAACGCCCACTAGTTCACTAGTAAGATCATTTTGAGGCTTACTAGTGAACATGTAAAGCCATAAATGTGCCCACTAGTTCACTAGTAAGATCATTTTGACGCCTACTAGTGAACATGTAAGCCACAAAACACTCACTAGTTCACTAGTAAGGTCATTTTGACACTTACTAGTGAACATGTAAGCCACAAAACGCTCACTAGTTCACTAGTAAGATCATTTTGAGGCTTACTAGTGAACATGTAAGGCCATAAATGTGCCCACTAGTTCTCTAGTAAGATCATTTTGAGGCTTACTAGTTGACATGTAAGCCGCAAAACACCCACTAGCTCACTCGTAAGATCATTTTGAGGCTTACTAGTTGACATGTAAGCCGCAAAACGCCTACTAGTTCACTAGTAAGATCATTTTGACGCTTACTAGTGAACATGTTAGGTCATAAATGTGCCCACTAGGTCACTAGTAAGATCATTTTGAGGCTTGCTTTTTGACATGTAAGCCACAAAACGCCCACTAGTTCACTAGTAAGATCATTTTGAGGCTTACTAGTTGACCTGTAAGCCACAAAATGCCCACTAGTTCACTAGTAAGATCATTGTGAGGCTTACTAGTTGACATGTAAGCCGCAAAACGCCCACTAGTTCACTCGTAAGGTCATTTTGACGCTTACTAGTGAACATGTAAGCCACAAAACGCTCACTAGTAAGGTCATTTTGACGCTTACTAGTGAACATGTAAGCCACAAAACGCTCACTAGTTCAATAGTAAGATCACTTTGAGGCTTACTCGTGAACATGTAAGGCCATAAATGTGCCCACTAGTTCACTAGTAAGATCATTTTGAGGCTTAGTAGTTGACATGTAAGCCACAAAATGCCCACTAGTTCACTAGTAAGATTATTTTGAGGCTTACTAGTTGACATGCAAGCCGCAAAACGCCCACTAGTTCACTAGTAAGATCATTTTGACGCTTACTCGTGAACATGTAAGCCACAAAACGCCCACTAGTTCACTAGTAAGATCATTTTGAGGCTTACTAGTGAACATTTAAGGCCATAAATGTGCCCACTAGTTCACTAGTAAGATCATTTTGAGGCTTACTAGTTGACATGTAAGCCGCAAAACGCCCACTAGCTCACTCGTAAGATCATTTTGAGGCTTACTAGTTGACATGTAAGCCGCAAAACGCCCACTAGTTCACGAGGAAGATCATTTTCACGCTTACTAGTGAACATGTAAGGCCATAAACGTGCCCACGAGTTCACTAGTAAGATCATTTTCACGCTTACTAGTGAACATGTAAGGCCATAAATGTGCACACTAGTTCACTAGTAAGATCATTTTGAGGCTTACTCGTTGACATGTAAGCCACAAAACGCTCACTAATTCACTAGTAAGGTCATTTTGACGCTTACTAGTGAACATGTAAGCCACAAAACGCCCACTAGTTCATTAGTAAGATCATTTTGAGGCTTACTTGTTGACATGTAAGCCGCAAAACGCCCACTAGTTCACTCGTAAGATAATTTTGATGCTTACTAGTGAACATGTATGGCCATAAATGTGCCCACTAGTTCACTAGTAAGATAATTTTGAGGCTTACTAGTTTACATGTAAGCCACAAAACGCCCACTAGTTCACTAGTAAGATCATTTTGACGCTTACTAGTGAACATGTAAGGCCATAAATGTGCCCACTAGTTCACTAGTAAGATCATTTTGACGCTTACTAGTGAACATACAAGGCCATAAATGTGCCCATTAGTTCACTAGTAAGATCATTTTGAGGCTTACTAGTTGACATGTAAGCCACAAAACGCCCACTAGTTGACTAGTAAGATCATTTTGAGGCTTACTAGTTGACATGTAAGCCGCCAAACGCCGACTAGTTCACTAGTAAGATCATTTTGAGGCTTACTAGTTGACATGTAAGCCGCAAAACGCCTACTAGTTCACTAGTAAGATCATTTTGAGGCTTACTAGTTGACATGTAAGCCGCAAAACGCCCACTAGTTCACTAGTAAGGTAATTTTGACGCTTACTAGTGAACATGTAAGCCACAAAACGCCCACTAGTTTACTAGTAAGATCATTTTGAGGCTTACTAGTTGACATGTAAGTTGAAAAACGCCCACTAGTTCACTAGTAAGAGCATTTTGAGGCTTACTAGTTGACATGTAAGCTGCAAAACGCTCACTAGTTCACTAGTAAGATCATTTTGACGCTTACTAGTTGACTTGTAAGCCGCAAAACGCCCACTAGTTCACTAGTAAGATCATTTTGACGCTTACTAGTGAACGCTTACCATAAATGTGCCCACTAGTTCACTAGTAAGATCATTTTGAGGCTTACGAGTGAAGATGTAAGCCACAAAACGCCCACTAGTTTACTAGTAAGATCATTTTGACGCTTACTAGTGAACACGTAAGGCCATAAATGTGCCCACTAGTTCACTAGTAAGATCATTTTGAGGCTTACTAGTTGACATGTAAGCCGCAAAACGCCTACTAGTTCACGAGTAAGATCATTTTGACGCTTACTAGTGAACATGTTAGGCCATAAATGTGCCCACTAGTTCACTAGTAAGATCATTTTGACGCTTACTAGTGAACATGTAAGCCACAAAACACTCACTAGTTCACTAGTAAGGTCATTTTGACACTTACTAGTGAACATGTAAGCCACAAAACGCTCTCTAGTAAGATCATTTTGAGGCTTACTAGTGAACATGTAAGGCCATAAATGTGCCCACTAGTTCACTAGTAAGATCATTTTGAGGCTTAGTAGTTGACATGTAAGCCTCAAAATGCCCACTAGTTCACTAGTAAGATCATTGTGAGGCTTACTAGTGAACATGTAAGCCACAAAACGCTCACTAGTTCACTAGTAAGATCATTTTGAGGCTTACTAGTTGACATGTAAGGCCATAAATGTGCCCACTAGTTCACTAGTAAGATTATTTTGAGGCTTAGTAGTTGACATGTAAGCCTCAAAATGCCCACTAGTTCACTCGTAAGATCATTTTGACGCTTACTAGTGAACATGTAAGCCGCAAAACGCACACTAGTTCACTAGTAAGATCATTTTGAGGCTTACTAGTTGACATGTAAGCCGCAAAACGCCTACTAGTTCACTAGTAAGATCATTTTGACGCTTACTAGTGAACATGTTAGGTCATAAATGTGCCCACTAGGTCACTAGTAAGATCATTTTGACGCTTACTAGTGAACATGTAAGCCACAAAACGCTCACTAGTAAGGTCATTTTGAGGCTTACTAGTGAAGATGTAAGCCACAAAACGCCTACTAGTTCACTAGTAAGATCATTTTGACGCTTACTAGTGAACATGTAAGCCACAAAACGCTCACTAGTTCACTAGTAAGATCATTTTGAGGCTTACTCGTGAACATGTAAGGCCATAAATGTGCCCACTAGTTCACTAGTAAGATCATTTTGAGGCTTAGTAGTTGACATGTAAGCCACAAAATGCCCACTAGTTCACTCGTAAGATCATTGTGAGGCTTACTAGTTGACATGCAAGCCGCAAAACGCCCACTAGTTCACTAGCAAGATCATTTTGACGCTTACTCGTGAACATGTAAGCCACAAAACGCCCACTAGTTCACTAGTAAGATCATTTTGAGGCTTACTAGTGAACATTTAAGACCATAAATGTGCCCACTAGTTCACTAGTAAGATCATTTTGAGGCTTACTAGTTGACATGTAAGCCGCAAAACGCCCACTAGCTCACTCGTAAGATCATTTTGAGGCTTACTAGTTGACATGTAAGCCGCAAAACGCCCACTAGTTCACGATGAAGATCATTTTCACGCTTACTAGTGAACATGTAAGGCCATAAACGTGCCCACTAGTTCACTAGTAAGATCATTTTCACGCTTACTAGTGAACATGTAAGGCCATAAATGTGCCCATTAGTTCACTAGTAAGATCATTTTGAGGCTTACTAGTTGACATGTAAGCCACAAAATGCCCACTAGTTCTCTAGTAAGATCATTTTGAGGCTTACTAGTGAAGATGTAAGCCACAAAACGCCCACTTGTTCACTAGTAAGATCATTTTGACGCTTACTAGTGAACATGTAAGGCCATAAATGTGCACACTAATTCACTAGTAAGATCATTTTGAGGCTTGCTAGTTGACATGTAAGCCGCAAAACGCCCCTTAGCTCACTCGTACGATCATTTTGAGGCTTGCTAGTTGACATGTAAGCCGCAAAACGCCCCTTAGCTCACTCGTAAGATCATTTTGAGGCTTGCTAGTTGACATGTAAGCCGCAAAACGCTCACTAGTTCACTAGTAAGGTCATTTTGACGCTTACTCGTGAACATGTAAGCCACAAATTGTCACTAGTTCACTAGTAAGGTCATTTTGACGCTCACTAGTTAACATGTAAGCCACAAAACGCCCACTAGTTCACTAGTAAGATCATTTTGAGGCTTACTTGTTGACATGTAAGCCGCAAAACACCCACTAGTTCACTCGTAAGATCATTTTGAGGCTTAATAGTTGACATGCAAGCCGCAAAACGCCCACTAGTTCACTAGTAAGATCATTTTGACGCTTACTAGTGAACATGTAAGGCCATAAATGTGCCCACTAGTTCACTAGTAAGATCATTTTGAGGCTTACTCGTTGACATGTAAGCCACAAAACGCTCACTAATTCACTAGTAAGGTCATTTTGACGCTTACTAGTGAACATGTAAGCCACAAAACGCCCACTAGTTCACTAGTAAGATCATTTTGACGCTTACCCGTGAACATGTAAGCCACAGAACGCCCACTAGTTCACTAGTAAGATCATTTTGAGGCTTACTAGTGAAATGTAAGGCCATAAATGTGCCCACTAGTTCACTAGTAAGATCATTTTGACGCCTACTAGTGAACATGTAAGCCACAAAACGCTCACTAGTTCACTAGTAAGATCATTTTGAGGCTTACTATTTGACATGTAAGCCGCAAAACGCCCACTAGTTCACTGGTAAGATCATTTTGAGGCTTACTAGTGAATATGTAAGGCCATAAATGTCCCACTAGTTCACTAGTAAGATCATTTTGAGGCTTACTAGTTGACATGTAAGCCGCAAAACGCCCACTAGTTCATTAGTAAGATCATTTTGAGGCTTACTTGTTGACATGTAAGCCGACAAACGCCCACTAGTTCACTCGTAAGATCATTTTGAGGCTTACTAGTTGACATGCAAGCCGCAAAACGGCCACTAGCTCACTCGTAAGATCATTTTGACGCTTACTAGTGAACATGTAAGCCGCAAAACGCACACTAGTTCACTAGTAAGATCATTTTGAGGCTTACTAGTTGACAGGTAAGCCGCAAAACGCCTACTAGTTCACTAGTAAGATCATTTTGACGCTTACTAGTGAACATGTAAGGCCATAAATGTGCCTGCTAGTTCACTAGTAAGATCATTTTGAGGCTTACTAGTTGACATATAAGCCGCATAACGCCCCTTAGCTCACTCGTAAGATCATTTTGAGGCTTGCTAGTTGACATGTAAGCCGCAAAATGCTCACTAGTTCACTAGTAAGGTCATTTTGACGCTTACTCGTGAACATGTAAGCCACAAATTGTCACTAGTTCACTAGTAAGGTCATTTTGACGCTTACTGGTTAACATGTAAGCCACGAAACGGCCACTAGTTCACTAGTAAGATCATTTTGAGGCTTACTTGTTGACATGTAAGCCGCAAAACACCCACTAGTTCACTAGTAAGATCATTTTGAGGCTTACTAGTTGACATGTAAGCCGCAAAACGCCCACTAGTTCATTAGTAAGATCATTTTGAGGCTTACTTGTTGACATGTAAGCCGACAAACGCCCACTAGTTCACTCGTAAGATCATTTTGAGGCTTACTAGTTGACATGCAAGCCGCAAAACGGCCACTAGCTCACTCGTAAGATCATTTTGACGCTTACTAGTGAACATGTAAGCCGCAAAACGCACACTAGTTCACTAGTAAGATCATTTTGAGGCTTACTAGTTGACAGGTAAGCCGCAAAACGCCTACTAGTTCACTAGTAAGATCATTTTGACGCTTACTAGTGAACATGTAAGGCCATAAATGTGCCTGCTAGTTCACTAGTAAGATCATTTTGAGGCTTACTAGTTGACATATAAGCCGCATAACGCCCCTTAGCTCACTCGTAAGATCATTTTGAGGCTTGCTAGTTGACATGTAAGCCGCAAAATGCTCACTAGTTCACTAGTAAGGTCATTTTGACGCTTACTCGTGAACATGTAAGCCACAAATTGTCACTAGTTCACTAGTAAGGTCATTTTGACGCTTACTGGTTAACATGTAAGCCACGAAACGGCCACTAGTTCACTAGTAAGATCATTTTGAGGCTTACTTGTTGACATGTAAGCCGCAAAACACCCACTAGTTCACTAGTAAGATCATTTTGAGGCTTACTAGTTGACATGTAAGCCGCAAAACGCCCACTAGTTCATTAGTAAGATCATTTTGAGGCTTACTTGTTGACATGTAAGCCGACAAACGCCCACTAGTTCACTCGTAAGATCATTTTGAGGCTTACTAGTTGACATGCAAGCCGCAAAACGGCCACTAGCTCACTCGTAAGATCATTTTGACGCTTACTAGTGAACATGTAAGCCGCAAAACGCACACTAGTTCACTAGTAAGATCATTTTGAGGCTTACTAGTTGACAGGTAAGCCGCAAAACGCCTACTAGTTCACTAGTAAGATCATTTTGACGCTTACTAGTGAACATGTAAGGCCATAAATGTGCCTGCTAGTTCACTAGTAAGATCATTTTGAGGCTTACTAGTTGACATATAAGCCGCATAACGCCCCTTAGCTCACTCGTAAGATCATTTTGAGGCTTGCTAGTTGACATGTAAGCCGCAAAATGCTCACTAGTTCACTAGTAAGGTCATTTTGACGCTTACTCGTGAACATGTAAGCCACAAATTGTCACTAGTTCACTAGTAAGGTCATTTTGACGCTTACTGGTTAACATGTAAGCCACGAAACGGCCACTAGTTCACTAGTAAGATCATTTTGAGGCTTACTTGTTGACATGTAAGCCGCAAAACACCCACTAGTTCACTCGTAAGATCATTTTGAGGCTTACTAGTTGACATGCAAGCCGCAAAACGCCCACTAGTTCACTAGTAAGATCATTTTGACGCTTATTAGTGAACATGTAAGGCCATAAATGTGCCCACTAGTTCACTAGTAAGATCATTTTGAGGCTTACTCGTTGACATGTAAGCCACAAAACGCTCACTAATTCACTAGTAAGGTCATTTTGACGCTTACTAGTGAACATGTAAGCCACAAAACGCCCACTAGTTCATTAGTAAGATCATTTTGAGGCTTACTTGTTGACATGTAAGCCGCAAAACGGCCACTAGTTCACTAGTAAGATCATTTTGACGCTTACTCGTGAACATGTAAGCCACAAAACGGCCACTAGTTCACTAGTAAGATCATTTTGACGCTTACCCGTGAACATGTATGCCACAGAACGCCCACTAGTTCACTAGTAAGATCATTTTGAGGCTTACTAGTGAACATGTAAGGCCATAAATGTGCCCACTAGTTCACTAGTAAGATCATTTTGACGCCTACTAGTGAACATGTAAGCCACAAAACGCTCACTAGTTCACGAGTAAGATCATTTTGAGGCTTACTAGTGAACATGTAAGTCCATAAATGTGCCCACTAGTTCACTAGTAAGATCATTTTGAGGCTTAGTAGTTGACATGTAAGCCACAAAATGCCCACTAGTTCACTAGTAAGATCATTTTGAGGCTTACTAGTTGACATGCAAGCCACAAAACGCCCACTAGTTCACTAGTAAGGTCATTTTGACGCTTACTAGTGAACACGTAAGCCACAAAACGCCCACTAGTTCATTAGTAAGATCATTTTGAGGCTTACTTGTTGACATGTAAGCCGCAAAACGCCCACTAGTTCACTAATAAGATCATTTTGACGCTTACTCGTGAACATGTAAGCCACAAAACGGCCACTATTTCACTGGTAAGATCATTTTGAGGCTTACTAGTGAACATTTAAGCCACAAAACGCCCACTAGTTCACTAGTAAGATCATTTTGAGGCTTACTAGTGAACATGTAAGGCCATAAATGTGCCCACTAGTTCACTAGTAAGATCATTTTGAGGCTTACTAGTTGACATGTAAGCCACAAACGCCCACTAGTTCACTAGTAAGATCATTTTGAGGCTTACGAGTGAAGATGTAAGCCACAAAACGCCCACTAGTTTACTAGTAAGGTCATTTTGACGCTCACTAGTGAACATGTAAGCCACAAAACGCTCACTAATTCACTAGTAAGGTCATTTTGATGCTTACTAGTGAACATGTAAGCCACAAAACGCCCACTAGTTCATTAGTAAGATCATTTTGAGGCTTACTTGTTGACATGTAAGCCGCAAAACTCCCACTAGTTCACTCGTAAGATCATTTTGAGGCTTAGTAGTTGACATGTAAGCCACAAAATGCCCACTAGTTCACTAGTAAGATCATTGTGAGGCTTACTAGTTGACATGTAAGCCGCAAAACGCCCACTAGTTCATTAGTAAGATCATTTTGAGGCTTACTTGTTGACATGTAAGTCGCAAAACACCCACTAGTTCACTCGTAAGATCATTTTGAGGCTTACTAGTTGACATGCAAGCCGCAAAACGCCCACTAGTTCACTAGTAAGATCATTTTGACGCTTACTCGTGAACATGTAAGCCACAAAACGCCCACTACTATACTAGTAAGATCATTTTGAGGCTTACAAGTAAACATGTAAGGCCATAAATGTGCCCACTAGTTCACTCGTAAGATCATTTTGGGGCTTACTAGTTGACATGTAAGCCACAAAATCCCCACTAGTTCACTAGTAAGATCATTTTGAGGCTTACTAGTTGACATGTAAGCCGCAAAACGCCCACTAGTTCACTGGTAAGATCATTTTGAGGCTTACTAGTGAACATGTAAGGCCATTAATGTGCCCACTAGTTCACTAGTAAGATCATTTTGAGGCTTACTTGTTGACATGTAAGCCGCAAAACTCCCACTAGTTCACTCGTAAGATCATTTTGAGGCTTACTAGTTGACATGCAAGCCGCAAAACACCCACTAGTTCACTAGTAAGATCATTTTGACGCTTACTCGTGAACATGTAAGCCACAAAACGCCCACTACTATACTAGTAAGATCATTTTGAGGCTTACAAGTGAACATGTAAGGCCATAAATGTGCCCACTAATTCACTCGTAAGATCATTTTGGGGCTTACTAGTTGACATGTAAGCCACAAAATCCCCACTAGTTCACTAGTAAGATCATTTTGAGGCTTATTGGTTGACATGTAAGCCGCAAAACGCCCACTAGTTCACTGGTAAGATCATTTTGAGGCTTACTAGTGAATATGTAAGGCCATAAATGTCCCACTAGTTCACTAGTAAGATCATTTTGAGGCTAACTAGTTGACATGTAAGCCACAAAACGCCCACGAGTTCACTAGTAAGATCATTTTGAGGCTTACAAGTGAAGATTTAAGCCACAAAACGCCCACTAGTTTACTAGTAAGATCATTTTGACGCTTACTAGTGAACACATAAGGCCTTACATGTGCCCACTAGTTCACTAGTAAGATCATATTGAGGCTTACTATTTGACATGTAAGCCAGAAAACTCCCACTAGTTCACTAGTATAATCATTGTGAGGCTTACTAGTGAACATGTAAGCCACAAAACGCCCACTAGTTCACTAGTAAGATCATTTTGACGCTTACTAGTGAACATGTAAGCCACAAAACGCTCACTAGTTCACTAGTAAGGTCATTTTGACGCTTACTCGTGAACATGTAAGCCACAAATTGTCACTAGTTCACTAGTAAGGTCATTTTGACGCTTACTAGTTAACATGTAAGCCACAAAACGCCCACTAGTTCACGAGTAAGATCATTTTGAGGCTTACTAGTGAACATGTAAGGCCATACATGTGCCCACTAGTTCACTAGTAAGATCATTTTGAGGCTTAGTAGTTGACATGTAAGCCACAAAATGCCCACTAGTTCACTAGTAAGATCATTTTGAGGCTTACTAGTTGACATGTAAGCCACAAAATGCCCACTAGTTCACTAGTAAGATCATTGTGAGGCTTACTAGTGAACATGTAAGCCACAAAACGCTCACTAGTTCACTAGTAAGATCATTTTGAGGCTTACTAGTTGACATGTAAGCCGCAAAACACCCACTAGCTCACTCGTAAGATCATTTTGAGGCTTACTAGTTGACATGTAAGCCGCAAAACGCCTACTAGTTCACTAGTAAGATCATTTTGAGGCTTACTAGTTGACATGTAAGCCGCAAAACGCCTACTAGTTCACTAGTAAGATCATTTTGACGCTTACTAGTGAACATGTTAGGTCATAAATGTCCCCACTACGTCACTAGTAAGATCATTTTGACGCTTACTAGTGAACATGTAAGCCACAAAACGCTCACTAGTAAGGTCATTTTGAGGCTTACTAGTGAAGATGTAAGCCACAAAACGCCCACTAGTTTACTAGTAAGATCATTTTGACGCTTACTAGTGAACACGTAAGGCCATAAATGTGCCCACTAGTTCACTAGTAAGATCATTTTGAGGCTTACTAGTTGACATGTAAGCCGCAAAACGCCTACTAGTTCACGAGTAAGATCATTTTGACGCTTACTAGTGAACATGTTAGGCCATAAATGTGCCCACTAGTTCACTAGTAAGATCATTTTGACGCTTACTAGTGAACATGTAAGCCACAAAACACTCACTAGTTCACTAGTAAGGTCATTTTGACACTTACTAGTGAACATGTAAGCCACAAAACGCTCTCTAGTAAGATAATTTTGAGGCTTACTAGTGAACATGTAAGGCCATAAATGTGCCCACTAGTTCACTAGTAAGATCATTTTGAGGCTTAGTAGTTGACATGTAAGCCTCAAAATGCCCACTAGTTCACTAGTAAGATCATTGTGAGGCTTACTAGTGAACATGTAAGCCACAAAACGCTCACTAGTTCACTAGTAAGATCATTTTGAGGCTTACTAGTTGACATGTAAGCCGCAAAACACCCACTAGCTCACTCGTAAGATCATTTTGACGCTTACTAGTGAACATGTAAGCCGCAAAACGCACACTAGTTCACTAGTAAGATCATTTTGAGGCTTACTAGTTGACATGTAAGCCGCAAAACGCCTACTAGTTCACTAGTAAGATCATTTTGACGCTTACTAGTGAACATGTTAGGTCATAAATGTCCCCACTAGGTCACTAGTAAGATCATTTTGACGCTTACTAGTGAACATGTAAGCCACAAAACGCTCACTAGTAAGGTCATTTTGAGGCTTACTAGTGAAGATGTAAGCCACAAAACGCCTACTAGTTCACTAGTAAGATCATTTTGACGCTTACTAGTGAACATGTAAGCCACAAAACGCTCACTAGTTCACTAGTAAGATCATTTTGAGGCTTACTCGTGAACATGTAAGGCCATAAATGTGCCCACTAGTTCACTAGTAAGATCATTTTGAGGCTTAGTAGTTGACATGTAAGCCACAAAATGCCCACTAGTTCACTAGTAAGATCATTGTGAGGCTTACTAGTTGACATGTAAGCCGCAAAACGCCCACTAGTTCACTCGTAAGATCATTTTGAGGCTTACTAGTTGACATGCAAGCCGCAAAACGCCCACTAGTTCACTAGTAAGATCATTTTGACGCTTACTCGTGAACATGTAAGCCACAAAACGCCCACTAGTTCACTAGTAAGATCATTTTGAGGCTTACTAGTGAACATTTAAGGCCATAAATGTGCCCACTAGTTCACTAGTAAGATCATTTTGAGGCTTACTAGTTGACATGTAAGCCGCAAAACGCCTACTAGTTCACGAGTAAGATCATTTTGACGCTTACTAGTGAACATGTTAGGCCATAAATGTGCCCACTAGTTCACTAGTAAGATCATTTTGACGCTTACTAGTGAACATGTAAGCCACAAAACACTCACTAGTTCACTAGTAAGGTCATTTTGACACTTACTAGTGAACATGTAAGCCACAAAACGCTCTCTAGTAAGATCATTTTGAGGCTTACTAGTGAACATGTAAGGCCATAAATGTGCCCACTAGTTCACTAGTAAGATCATTTTGAGGCTTAGTAGTTGACATGTAAGCCTCAAAATGCCCACTAGTTCACTAGTAAGATCATTGTGAGGCTTACTAGTGAACATGTAAGCCACAAAACGCTCACTAGTTCACTAGTAAGATCATTTTGAGGCTTACTAGTGAACATTTAAGGCCATAAATGTGCCCACTAGTTCACTAGTAAGATCATTTTGAGGCTTACTAGTTGACATGTAAGCCGCAAAACGCCCACTAGCTCACTCGTAAGATCATTTTGAGGCTTACTAGTTGACATGTAAGCCGCAAAACGCCCACTAGTTCACGATGAAGATCATTTTCACGCTTACTAGTGAACATGTAAGGCCATAAACGTGCCCACTAGTTCACTAGTAAGATCATTTTCACGCTTACTAGTGAACATGTAAGGCCATAAATGTGCCCATTAGTTCACTAGTAAGATCATTTTGAGGCTTACTAGTTGACATGTAAGCCACAAAATGCCCACTAGTTCTCTAGTAAGATCATTTTGAGGCTTACTAGTGAAGATGTAAGCCACAAAACGCCCACTTGTTCACTAGTAAGATCATTTTGACGCTTACTAGTGAACATGTAAGGCCATAAATGTGCACACTAGTTCACTAGTAAGATCATTTTGAGGCTTGCTAGTTGACATGTAAGCCGCAAAACGCCCCTTAGCTCACTCGTACGATCATTTTGAGGCTTGCTAGTTGACATGTAAGCCGCAAAACGCCCCTTAGCTCACTCGTAAGATCATTTTGAGGCTTGCTAGTTGACATGTAAGCCGCAAAACGCTCACTAGTTCACTAGTAAGGTCATTTTGACGCTTACTCGTGAACATGTAAGCCACAAATTGTCACTAGTTCACTAGTAAGGTCATTTTGACGCTCACTAGTTAACATGTAAGCCACAAAACGCCCACTAGTTCACTAGTAAGATCATTTTGAGGCTTACTTGTTGACATGTAAGCCGCAAAACACCCACTAGTTCACTCGTAAGATCATTTTGAGGCTTACTAGTTGACATGCAAGCCGCAAAACGCCCACTAGCTCACTAGTAAGATCATTTTGACGCTTACTAGTGAACATGTAAGGCCATAAATGTGCCCACTAGTTCACTAGTAAGATCATTTTGAGGCTTACTCGTTGACATGTAAGCCACAAAACGCTCACTAATTCACTAGTAAGGTCATTTTGACGCTTACTAGTGAACATGTAAGTCACAAAACGCCCACTAGTTCATTAGTAAGATCATTTTGCGGCTTACTGGTGAACATGTAAGGCCATAAATGTGCCCACTAGTTCACTGGTAAGGTCATTTTGAGGCTTACTAGTTGATATATAAGCCGCAAAACCCCCACTAGTTTACTAATAAGATCATTTTGAGGCTTACTAGTTGCCATGTAAGCCACAAAACGCCCCTTAGCTCACTCGTAAGATCATTTTGAGGCTTACTAGTGAACATGTAAGACACAAAACGCTCACTAGTAAGGTCATTTTGACGCTTACTCGTGAACATGTAAGCCACAAAACGCCCACTAGTTCACTAGTAAGATCATTTTGAGGCTTACTAGTGAACATGTAAGCCACAAAACGGCCACTAGTTCACTAGTAAGATCATTTTGACGCTTACCCGTGAACATGTAAGCCACAGAACGCCCACTAGTTCACTAGTAAGATCATTTTGAGGCTTACTAGTGAAATGTAAGGCCATAAATGTGCCCACTAGTTCACTAGTAAGATCATTTTGACGCCTACTAGTGAACATGTAAGCCACAAAACGCTCACTAGTTCACGAGTAAGATCATTTTGACGCTTACTAGTGAACATGTAAGGCCATAAATGTGCCTGCTAGTTCACTAGTAAGATCATTTTGAGGCTTACTAGTTGACATATAAGCCGCATAACGCCCCTTAGCTCACTCGTAAGATCATTTTGAGGCTTGCTAGTTGACATGTAAGCCGCAAAATGCTCACTAGTTCACTAGTAAGGTCATTTTGACGCTTACTCGTGAACATGTAAGCCACAAATTGTCACTAGTTCACTAGTAAGGTCATTTTGACGCTTACTGGTTAACATGTAAGCCACGAAACGGCCACTAGTTCACTAGTAAGATCATTTTGAGGCTTACTTGTTGACATGTAAGCCACAAAACGCTCACTAGTTCACTAGTAAGATCATTTTGACGCTTACTAGTGAACATGTAAGGCCATAAATGTGCCTGCTAGTTCACTAGTAAGATCATTTTGAGGCTTACTAGTGAACATGTAAGGCCATAAATGTGCCCACTAGTTCACTAGTAAGATCATTTTGACGCCTACTAGTGAACATGTAAGCCACAAAACGCTCACTAGTTCACTAGTAAGATCATTTTGACGCTTACTAGTGAACATGTAAGGCCATAAATGTGCCTGCTAGTTCACTAGTAAGATCATTTTGAGGCTTACTAGTTGACATATAAGCCGCATAACGCCCCTTAGCTCACTCGTAAGATCATTTTGAGGCTTGCTAGTTGACATGTAAGCCGCAAAATGCTCACTAGTTCACTAGTAAGGTCATTTTGACGCTTACTCGTGAACATGTAAGCCACAAATTGTCACTAGTTCACTAGTAAGGTCATTTTGACGCTTACTGGTTAACATGTAAGCCACGAAACGGCCACTAGTTCACTAGTAAGATCATTTTGAGGCTTACTTGTTGACATGTAAGCCGCAAAACACCCACTAGTTCACTCGTAAGATCATTTTGAGGCTTACTAGTTGACATGCAAGCCGCAAAACGCCCACTAGTTCACTAGTAAGATCATTTTGACGCTTACTAGTGAACATGTAAGCCACAAAACGCCCACTAGTTCATTAGTAAGATCATTTTGAGGCTTACTTGTTGACATGTAAGCCGCAAAACGGCCACTAGTTCACTAGTAAGATCATTTTGACGCTTACTCGTGAACATGTAAGCCACAAAACGGCCACTAGTTCACTAGTAAGATCATTTTGACGCTTACCCGTGAACATGTATGCCACAGAACGCCCACTAGTTCACTAGTAAGATCATTTTGAGGCTTACTAGTGAACATGTAAGGCCATAAATGTGCCCACTAGTTCACTAGTAAGATCATTTTGACGCCTACTAGTGAACATGTAAGCCACAAAACGCTCACTAGTTCACGAGTAAGATCATTTTGAGGCTTACTAGTGAACATGTAAGGCCATAAATGTGCCCACTAGTTCACTAGTAAGATCATTTTGAGGCTTAGTAGTTGACATGTAAGCCACAAAATGCCCACTAGTTCACTAGTAAGATCATTTTGAGGCTTACTAGTTGACATGCAAGCCACAAAACGCCCACTAGTTCACTAGTAAGGTCATTTTGACGCTTACTAGTGAACACGTAAGCCACAAAACGCCCACTAGTTCATTAGTAAGATCATTTTGAGGCTTACTTGTTGACATGTAAGCCGCAAAACGCCCACTAGTTCACTAATAAGATCATTTTGACGCTTACTCGTGAACATGTAAGCCACAAAACGGCCACTATTTCACTGGTAAGATCATTTTGAGGCTTACTAGTGAACATTTAAGCCACAAAACGCCCACTAGTTCACTAGTAAGATCATTTTGAGGCTTACTAGTGAACATGTAAGGCCATAAATGTGCCCACTAGTTCACTAGTAAGATCATTTTGAGGCTTACTAGTTGACATGTAAGGCACAAACGCCCACTAGTTCACTAGTAAGATCATTTTGAGGCTTACGAGTGAAGATGTAAGCCACAAAACGCCCACTAGTTTACTAGTAAGGTCATTTTGACGCTCACTAGTGAACATGTAAGCCACAAAACGCTCACTAATTCACTAGTAAGGTCATTTTGATGCTTACTAGTGAACATGTAAGCCACAAAACGCCCACTAGTTCATTAGTAAGATCATTTTGAGGCTTACTTGTTGACATGTAAGCCGCAAAACTCCCACTAGTTCACTCGTAAGATCATTTTGAGGCTTAGTAGTTGACATGTAAGCCACAAAATGCCCACTAGTTCACTAGTAAGATCATTGTGAGGCTTACTAGTTGACATGTAAGCCGCAAAACGCCCACTAGTTCATTAGTAAGATCATTTTGAGGCTTACTTGTTGACATGTAAGTCGCAAAACACCCACTAGTTCACTCGTAAGATCATTTTGAGGCTTACTAGTTGACATGCAAGCCGCAAAACGCCCACTAGTTCACTAGTAAGATCATTTTGACGCTTACTCGTGAACATGTAAGCCACAAAACGCCCACTACTATACTAGTAAGATCATTTTGAGGCTTACAAGTGAACATGTAAGGCCATAAATGTGCCCACTAGTTCACTCGTAAGATCATTTTGGGGCTTACTAGTTGACATGTAAGCCACAAAATCCCCACTAGTTCACTAGTAAGATCATTTTGAGGCTTACTAGTTGACATGTAAGCCACAAAACGCCCACTAGTTCACTGGTAAGATCATTTTGAGGCTTACTAGTGAACATGTAAGGCCATTAATGTGCCCACTAGTTCACTAGTAAGATCATTTTGAGGCTTACTTGTTGACATGTAAGCCGCAAAACTCCCACTAGTTCACTCGTAAGATCATTTTGAGGCTTACTAGTTGACATGCAAGCCGCAAAACACCCACTAGTTCACTAGTAAGATCATTTTGACGCTTACTCGTGAACATGTAAGCCACAAAACGCCCACTACTATACTAGTAAGATCATTTTGAGGCTTACAAGTGAACATGTAAGGCCATAAATGTGCCCATTAGTTCACTCGTAAGATCATTTTGGGGCTTACTAGTTGACATGTAAGCCACAAAATCCCCACTAGTTCACTAGTAAGATCATTTTGAGGCTTATTGGTTGACATGTAAGCCGCAAAACGCCCACTAGTTCACTGGTAAGATCATTTTGAGGCTTACTAGTGAATATGTAAGGCCATAAATGTCCCACTAGTTCACTAGTAAGATCATTTTGAGGCTAACTAGTTGACATGTAAGCCACAAAACGCCCACGAGTTCACTAGTAAGATCATTTTGAGGCTTACAAGTGAAGATTTAAGCCACAAAACGCCCACTAGTTTACTAGTAAGATCATTTTGACGCTTACTAGTGAACACGTAAGGCCTTAAATGTGCCCACTAGTTCACTAGTAAGATCATATTGAGGCTTACTATTTGACATGTAAGCCAGAAAACGCCCACTAGTTCACTAGTATAATCATTGTGAGGCTTACTAGTGAACATGTAAGCCACAAAACGCCCACTAGTTCACTAGTAAGATCATTTTGACGCTTACTAGTGAACATGTAAGCCACAAAACGCTCACTAGTTCACTAGTAAGGGCATTTTGACGCTTACTCGTGAACATGTAAGCCACAAAACGCCCACTAGTTCACGAGTAAGATCATTTTGAGGCTTACTAGTGAACATGTAAGGCCATAAATGTGCCCACTAGTTCACTCGTAAGATCATTTTGGGGCTTACTAGTTGACATGTAAGCCACAAAATCCCCACTAGTTCACTAGTAAGATCATTTTGAGGCTTACTAGTTGACATGCAAGCCGCAAAACACCCACTAGTTCACTAGTAAGATCATTTTGACGCTTACTCGTGAACATGTAAGCCACAAAACGCCCACTACTATACTAGTAAGATCATTTTGAGGCTTATTGGTTGACATGTAAGCCGCAAAACGCCCACTAGTTCACTGGTAAGATCATTTTGAGGCTTACTAGTGAATATGTAAGGCCATAAATGTCCCACTAGTTCACTAGTAAGATCATTTTGAGGCTAACTAGTTGACATGTAAGCCACAAAATCCCCACTAGTTCACTAGTAAGATCATTTTGAGGCTTACTAGTTGACATGCAAGCCGCAAAACACCCACTAGTTCACTAGTAAGATCATTTTGACGCTTACTCGTGAACATGTAAGCCACAAAACGCCCACTACTATACTAGTAAGATCATTTTGAGGCTTATTGGTTGACATGTAAGCCGCAAAACGCCCACTAGTTCACTGGTAAGATCATTTTGAGGCTTACTAGTGAATATGTAAGGCCATAAATGTCCCACTAGTTCACTAGTAAGATCATTTTGAGGCTAACTAGTTGACATGTAAGCCACAAAACGCCCACGAGTTCACTAGTAAGATCATTTTGAGGCTTACAAGTGAAGATTTAAGCCACAAAACGCCCACTAGTTTACTAGTAAGATCATTTTGACGCTTACTAGTGAACACGTAAGGCCTTAAATGTGCCCACTAGTTCACTAGTAAGATCATATTGAGGCTTACTATTTGACATGTAAGCCAGAAAACGCCCACTAGTTCACTAGTATAATCATTGTGAGGCTTACTAGTGAACATGTAAGCCACAAAACGCCCACTAGTTCACTAGTAAGATCATTTTGACGCTTACTAGTGAACATGTAAGCCACAAAACGCTCACTAGTTCACTAGTAAGGGCATTTTGACGCTTACTCGTGAACATGTAAGCCACAAAACGCCCACTAGTTCACGAGTAAGATCATTTTGAGGCTTACTAGTGAACATGTAAGGCCATAAATGTGCCCACTAGTTCACTCGTAAGATCATTTTGGGGCTTACTAGTTGACATGTAAGCCACAAAATCCCCACTAGTTCACTAGTAAGATCATTTTGAGGCTTACTAGTTGACATGTAAGCCGCAAAACGCCCACTAGTTCACTGGTAAGATCATTTTGAGGCTTACTAGTGAACATGTAAGGCCATAAATGTGCCCACTAGTTCACTAGTAAGATCATATTGAGGCTTACTATTTGACATGTAAGCCACAAAACGCCCACTAGTTCACTAGTAAAATCATTTTGACGCTTACTAGTGAACATGTAAGCCACAAATTGTCACTAGTTCCCCCCCCCCCCTTAAATTCCAACCTTCGACCTCATCGTGGTGGGGGGGTGAACGGGTAATCTACCCGGCCAACAGAAGGCTCTGGTAGAAGCAGGGCTGGGGACCCGGCTTCTCAATAAATTCCCACGAAACTTCTTCATGACTTCACGACTGACTGCAATTACGACTCGAGCTATGGCGTCCGCGGGAACCGACGCGCCTGCCCTCAGCTCGACAGGGCGGGTGATAAATGTGCAAGTCGGGCACCACTATCCCCTCCACCATCACCTCCTCCGACGCCGTGAGCGCCTCAAAATTGCCTGCTGGAACGTCCGGACTCTCCGCGACGAAGGGACCCAAGCCCTCACCATGAGGTCACTTCACAACTATGGCGTCAGTGTGGCATGCCTCTCTGAAGTACGCCTCCCTGATGCCGGGCAGCGAGAGCTGAAGGTCCCTGGTGTCAATGTGGTCTACAACCTCTACCATAGTGGAGTGATGGACAACAGCGGCCGGCACGGCGTTGCAATCGCCCTTGCTCCCGAGGCACAGGCTGCACTGCTAGGGTGGGAACCCATCTCCCCCTGCCTTGCCAGGGTGCGCTTGAGGGGTGCCATTGCCAACATCTCTGTCGTGGCGGTATACGCGCCCACACTGAACGCTGATGACGTGGACAAGGAGCAGTTCTATCATAAGCTCCAGACGACTGTCGATGGCATCCCCTCCAATGACATCTTGGTGATCGCAGGAGACTGGAATGCGCGCACCGGACCGGCGACTGACACCACGCAACGAGTGCTGGGGCGTTTTGCTCTGGGAAGACGCTGCGACAATGGCGAACGGCTCGTTAACTTCGCCGCCTCAAATCGCCTAGTCATGAACACCCCCAACATCAGCTAGTCACCAGGTACTCGAACGATGGGCGGACGACTAACCAGATTGACTACATACTGGTTCGGTCACGTTGGGCGAGTTCAGTCCTCGACGCACGGGCGTACCGTGGAGCAGACACGGGAGGCAAGAGCGGCTCCGACCACGTGCTTGTGCGTGCTACCCTTCGCATCAGACTTAAAGTTAATCGCCCTTCAAAACGCACCATGCGGATTGATGTCGCGAAATTGAAGCTGGATGGAGGCAAGAATTTTCAAGTGGAGGTCCAAAACCGCTTCGGTCAACTACAACCGGCTTCCAATGAGCCAGAGCAGGAGTGGCGGGAACTCAAATCTACCATCATTGCAGCTGCACGCTCACACCTCATCTCCACCAAACGCTAGAACCGTGACTGGATCACTGCAAACACTCTGGCCCTTGCAGAACGATCCAGGCTTGCGCGAGTAACGGGAGCAGCCAACTTCCGCGAACTACGGCGACTTACCACTCGGGCGATTCGGGCAGATCGAAATGCCTATTGGTGCGACTTTGCCGAAGAAACTGAGAGGGCCGCCGCTGCGGGAGATACCCGCAAGCTTCATCAGCTGGTAAAGAAGGCGAGCAGGAAATCCGCTGGAGTCAGCGAAACAATCTGCACAGTGAACGGTTCTGTGATAACCTCCCTAGAGGAACGGCTGCAACGTTGGCGCGAACACTTCGAAGTCCTACTCAATCACCCACCACCAGTGTTGGCGCCTGTGCTTCCTGCAATTGATGAGGAGTACGACTGCAGCTCGGACGCACCTACGGTAGACGAAATTCGAGGCGTCCTGCTTCAGCTCAGGAATAATAAAGCCCCAGGTGAAGACGGCATCCCGACGGAAGTTTACAAAAGCAACATTGACGTCTTCGCAGCGTGGCTTCATCGCGTATAAAACGCCGTATGGACGTCCGAGACCATCCCGGATGACTGGAGCGAAGCAGTGTTAATACCCCTTTTCAAGAAGGGAGACAAGAAGCTGTGCGCCAACTACAGAGGCAATAGCCTTCTCGATGTGGCTGCAAAAGCATTCGTCGTCCTTCTGCTGAAACGCTTCCAGATGGCCCGTGACCACCGGACTCGCCCAACTCAGGGTGGCTTTCGCCCCGGAAGGGGATGCGTAGACCAGATTTTTAGCCTGCGTCGCACCTTGGAGCAACGATGGGCCTACCAACAATCAACAGTCGTGTGCTTCATTGACTTTGCCGCAGCATTTGATTCAGTTGACCGGGGTGTGTTGTGGATGATCATGAAGGCTGATGGGATCCCTGTGAAACTGCTTCGGCTCATCCAGGGGTACTACCGGTCAACCCGAGTCCGAGTGCGGGCCTACGGCAGCGAATCAGAAACCTTTGAGGTGCGGTCGGGTGTCCGACAAGGCTGCGCGCTCTCGCCAACCTTATTCAACTATGCCATCGACCACATCCTCAACACTGCTCTCCATGGCTTTGAGGGAGTGAGGGTCGGCCGAGATGTCGCAGTGTCGGACCTGGCATACGCAGATGACATCGCTCTACTTGGAAACACGTTCGAGGAAGTTGAAAACGCGCTGATGAAAATCCATCGAACGGCCCTGACCGTTGGAATGCGCATCAACGCCTCGAAGACCAAGATCATGTCCTCCCTCACCAACCCAGCTGACCAACGGTCGCTGTCACTGGAGGGCGTGACCCTGGAAAACGTTGATTCCTTCACATATCTCGGCTGCTCTGTGGTTCCGTCGGGGCAAGGAGAAGCAGAAGTCGTGCATCGCATCGGGGCTGCCAGATCCGCCTTCGTGCGCCTACAACGCCATCTGTGGGGTCGGCGCGAGATCTCGGCCGTGACAAAGGGGCGTGTCTACCAGGCGATCGTGCGGACCATCCTGCTTTATGGCTGTGAGACCTGGCCTATGAGAGTGGCTGACCAGCGCAAGCTGGAAGTCTTTGATAACGATTGCGTCCGCCGTATTCTCCGCCGCCGCCGATCGGACCGGGTCCCCACTGCTAACCTTCGTCGCTGCCTGCACCTTAGCCCCTTACCAGCGTGTCTCTTGCAACGCCGACTTCGTTGGTTCGGGCATGCGGCACGCCACCAGGAGGGCGAGTTGATCAGGGATGTTCTCCTTCCTGCTCCTTTGCCAGCCTGGCGCAAGCGGCGTGGTGGACAAGTCAAGACCTGGGCCACCACGATGAAAGAAGACCTCGCGTATCTTTCCGGCCCCTTGGTGGTGGGTCTGAGACGGTGGAACCAGGACTGGCTGAAGCTGTCGGTTGACCTGGCACAGGATCGCCGCGCTTGGGCCGCCATGATCAGGGATGTCGTGCGCGCCAAGGAAGAAGCCGGTTCAACCCGCCCAGGGTGAAGGCCGTTGCAAACAAAAACAAAACACAAAACGCTCACTAATTCACTAGTAAGGTCATTTTGACGCTTACTAGTGAACATGTAAGCCACAAAACGCCCACTAGTTCATTAGTATGATCATTTTGAGGCTTACTTGTTGACATGTAAGCCGCAAAACGGCCACTAGTTCACTAGTAAGATCATTTTGACACTTACTAGTGAACATGTAAGCCACAAACGGCCACTAGTTCACTAGTAAGATCATTTTGACGCTTACCCGTGAACATGTAAGCCACAGAACGCCCACTAGTTCACTAGTAAGATCATTTTGACGCCTACTAGTGAACATGTAAGCCACAAAACACTCACTAGTTCACTAGTAAGGTCATTTTGACACTTACTAGTGAACATGTAAGCCACAAAACGCTCACTAGTTCACTAGTAAGATCATTTTGAGGCTTACTAGTGAACATGTAAGGCCATAAATGTGCCCACTAGTTGTTGTTGTTGTCGACCCCACCCGTGCCCCGACATTGGGGGACCGGGCCCTCACTCTGTCTCCCGGATCCCCAGACCCCCCTCCTCCGCCCAGCGGGCGAGCAGGGCCGCCACTCCGCTTGGGTTTCGCCAGAGGTCCTCCGGAGTCAGTGTGGTGGGTATGTTTGTGCAGGTGAACAGGTGTTGTGTGTCGTGCACTTGCGTGCCGCATAGCGCACAGAGTGGTGTTGGGTGTGTGTCCGGTGTAATGTTGTGTAGGTAGGAGTGGAGGGCTGGTGATTTGTTGGTTCGGAGTTGTGCTAGGAGTTGTCTGGTTCTGTGTGGTATGTCTTGCTCTGATGGGTCTATTTCTGGTGCTGGTGCATGTATTACTTTGTTGTGTTGTCTGGTGTCCAAGTGTGTTTGTACAAAGTGGGTGTGTATGTCTTTCATGTTCTGTTTTATGGTGTCGTTGTTGGTGTCCTGTGGTGCTGTGTCTTTGTTGTGTGTGTAGTTGTTGTTGTGGAAGATTGTTTGTTTCTTTTGTCTGGGTGGTGGTGGTTGTTGAGTGAGTGGGTGTAGTGGGTGGGTTGGGTGTTGGGCTTTTTGTCTGATTTGCGATGCGTGTAGTTTTAGATGGGTGTTCAGTGGGAGAGTTTTTGTTTCCTCATGCAAGTGTTGTATGTTTGTGTCTTGTGTGCATCCTGTTGCTATTCTGAGTGCGGTGTTCTGTGTGGTCTGGAGTTTTGTCTTGTTTGTGTCCGATAGTGTTGGTGACCATATAGTGTTTGCGTATTCGAGGCGTGTGAGTGTGGTTGCTTTGTATGTGGTGAGTATAGTTTCTTTGGATTTTCCCCAGTGAGTGGTTGTTAAGGCTTTAAGTATTTTGTTTGATTGCTTGGCGCGGGTTAGAGTGTGTTGTGTGTGTTTTGAGAAGGTGAGTTTGGGGTCCCATGTTAATCCCAGTATTTTGGGTTCGCGGACTGTGGGTAGGGTGGTGTTATCTATTTGTAAAGTGAGTCTGTTGCTGTATTCTGCCGGATCCGGTGTGAACAGAGTGGTGGTGGTTTTGTCTGCGTTGAGTGTGAGTTGGTTCTGTTTTGTCCAGTTGTATATGTCGTGGAGATATTTTTGTACTTGTTGTTGTGCCTGTTGTGGTTTGACATGTGTGGATAGAATGGTGATGTCGTCTGCATATGTAACTGTGTGTACATTTGGAGGTGGTTGTGGTAAGTCTGCCATGTATATGTTGAATAGTGTTGGTGAAAGTACTCCCCCCTGTGGTACCCCCGTTTTTGTGTTTCTATGTTCTGATGTTTCCCCCCGGTATTGAGTGTATTGTCTGCGTCCCCTTATGTAGTTGAAGATGTATTTGATGATGATGTTTGGGGTGTTAGTGTTGTTGAGTTTGTTTGTGAGTGTGTGTAGGTTTACCGTGTCAAAGGCTTTGGACATGTCTAGGGCTATGGCAACTGTTCGTTGTGGTGGTTTTTGTTGATTGAAACCTGTGGCTATGATGTTGTGTATGTGGTGTAGTGCTGTGGTTGTGGAGTGTTGTTTTCGGAAGCCGTGTTGGTGAGAGGGTAGTTGAGTGTTGTTGGTAATGAAGGGTAGTATTACCTTTTCCATTGTTTTGGCTATTGGGCTGAGTAGTGCTATTGGTCTGTAAGTTGGGCCGAGTGCGTGGTTTTTGTTGGGTTTTGGTATTGGGATTATTTTTGCAGTCTTCCATATTGCGGGGATGGTGTTGGTGTTGAGTGATGTGTTGTAAGTGTGTGTGAGTAGTGTTATTGCTTTGGGGCCTAGGTGTTTCAGATGTCTGATGTTTATGTTGTCTGGGCCTGTGGAGTTGTTGTTTTTGGAGCGTTGTAGTGCTTGTTTGACTTGTTGTTCTGTGATGGTTATGGGCGTGGTGTTGAGTTTTCGTATTTTGCGTTGTAGTTGTCTGTATGTTTTGTTGGTTTTGTGTTGTATTATGTTGGTGAATTGTTTGTTGAATGCTCGTGCTTTCTGTTTGTTGGATATTGCCGTGTGTTGTCCGAACTGTATTGTGGTGTTTTCTGGTGCTTTTTGTTCTTTGTTTGATAGTCTTGTTACTGTGTTCCAGAGTATGTATTGTTTGTGTCTGTGGTTCCATGCATCCGTTAAGTGTTCTTTCCATAGCTCTTGTTTGTGTTTTTGGATTTGTGTGTCTATTTCTTTGTTTAGGTCTGTGATGCGTGGGTCTTGGTGGTTTTGTTGTCTGATGTTGTTTCTTTGGCTGATGAGTGTTCTGATGTGTTGTGGTAGGAGTGAACATGTAAGCCACAAAACGCCCACTAGTTCACTAGTAAGATCATTTTGAGGCTTACTAGTAGACATGTAAGCCACAAAACGCCCCTTAGCTCACTCGTAAGATCATTTTGAGGCTTACTAGTGAACATGTAAGCCAAAAAACACCCACTAGTTCATTAGTAAGATCATTTTGAGGCTTACTTGTTGACATGTAAGCCGCAAAACGCCCACTAGTTCACTCGTAAGATCATTTTGAGGCTTACTAGTGAACATGTAAGGCCATAAACTTGCCCACTAGTATACTAGTAAGATCATTTTGACGCTTACTAGTGAACATGTAAGGCCATAAATGTGCCCACTAGTTCACTAGTAAGATCATTTTGAGGCTTGCTAGTTGACATGTAAGCCGCAAAACGCCCACTAGTTCACTAGTAAGTTCATTTTGAGGCTTACTAGTGAAGATGTAAGCCACAAAACGCCCACTAGTTCACTAGTAAGATCATTTTGAGGCTTACTAGTTGACATGTAAGCCACAAAACGCCCCTTAGCTCACTCGTAAGATCATTTTGAGGCTTACTAGTGAACACGTAAGCCACAAAAAGCTCACTAGTTCACTAGTAAGGTCATTTTGACGCTTACTCGTGAACATGTAAGCCACAAATTGTCACTAGTTCACTAGTAAGGTCATTTTGACGCTTACTAGTTAACATGTAAGCCACAAAACGCTCACTAGTTCACAAGTAAGGTCATTGTGATGCTTACTAGTGAACATGTAAGCCACAAAAGAACCCACTAGTTCACTAGTAAGATCATTTTGAGGCTTACTAGTTGAGATGTAAGCCACAAAACGCTCACTAATTCACTAGTAAGGTCATTTTGACGCTTACTAGTGAACAAGTAAGCCACAAAACGCCCACTAGTTCATTAGTAAGATCATTTTGAGGCTTACTTGTTGACATGTAAGCCGCAAAACGCCCACTAGTTCACTCGTAAGATCATTTTGAGGCTTACTAGTTGACATGTAAGCCACAAAACGCTCAACAATTCACTAGTAAGGTCATTTTGACGCTTACTAGTGAACATGTAAGCCACGTAAGGCCATAAATGTGCCCACTAGTTCATTAGTAAGATCATTTTGAGGCTTACTATTTGACATGTAAGCCACAAAACGCCCACTAGTTCACTAGTAAAATCATTTTGAGGCTTACTAATGAACATGTAAGCCACAAAACGCTCACTAGTTCACAAGTAAGGTCATTGTGACGCTTGCTAGTGAACAGGTAAGCCACAAAAGAACCCACTAGTTCACTAGTAAGATCATTTTGAGGCTTACTAGTTGACATGTAAGCCGCAAAACGCCCACTAGCTTACTCGTAAGATCATTTTGAGGCTTACAAGTTGACATGTAAGGCGCAAAACGCCCACTAGTTCACTAGTAAGATCATTTTCACGCTTACTAGTGAACATGTAAGGCCATAAATGTGCCCACTAGTTCACTAGTAAGATCATTTTCACGCTTACTAGTGAACATGTAAG
Source organism: Hippocampus zosterae (assembly GCF_025434085.1). NCBI lineage: Eukaryota > Metazoa > Chordata > Actinopteri > Syngnathiformes > Syngnathidae > Hippocampus > Hippocampus zosterae. The sequence goes on from NC_067457.1 coordinate 10,238,610, forward strand.
GCCATAAATGTGCCCACTAGTTCACTAGTAAGGTCATTTTCACGCTTACTAGTGAACATGTAAGCCACAAAACGCCCACTAGTTAACTAGTAAGATCATTTTGAGGCTTACTAGTTGACATGTAAACCACAAAACGCTCACTAATTCACTAGTAAGGTCATTTTGACGCTTACTAGTGAACATGTAAGCCACAAAACGCCCACTAGTTCACTATTAAGATCCTTTTGAGGCTTACTAGTTGACATGTAAGCCGCAAAACGCCCACTAGTTCACTCGTAAGATCATTTTGACGCTTACTAGTGAACATGTAAGCACAAAACGCTCACTAGTTCACAAGTAAGGTCATTGTGACGCTTACTAGTGAACATGTAAGCCACAAAAGAACCCACTAGTTCACTAGTAAGATCATTTTGACGCTTACTAGTGAACATGTAAGGCCATAAATGTGCCCACTAGTTCACTAGTAAGATCATTTTGAGGCTTACTAGTGAACATGTAAGCCGCAAAACGCCCACTAGTTCACTCGTAAGATCATTTTGAGGCTTACTAGTTGACATGTAAGCCACAAAACGCTCAACAATTCACTAGTAAGGTCATTTTGACGCTTACTAGTGAACATGTAAGCCACAAAACGCCCACTAGTTCACTAGTAAGTTCATTTTGAGGCTTACTAGTGAACACGTAAGCCACAAAAAGCTCACTAGTTCACTAGTAAGGTCATTTTGACGCTTACTCGTGAACATGTAAGCCACAAATTGTCACTAGTTCACTAGTAAGGTCATTTTGACGCTTACTAGTTAACATGTAAGCCACAAAACGCTCACTAGTTCACAAGTAAGGTCATTGTGATGCTTACTAGTGAACATGTAAGCCACAAAAGAACCCACTAGTTCACTAGTAAGATCATTTTGAGGCTTACTAGTTGAGATGTAAGCCACAAAACGCTCACTAATTCACTAGTAAGGTCATTTTGACGCTTACTAGTGAACAAGTAAGCCACAAAACGCCCACTAGTTCATTAGTAAGATCATTTTGAGGCTTACTTGTTGACATGTAAGCCGCAAAACGCCCACTAGTTCACTCGTAAGATCATTTTGAGGCTTACTAGTTGACATGTAAGCCACAAAACGCTCAACAATTCACTAGTAAGGTCATTTTGACGCTTACTAGTGAACATGTAAGCCACGTAAGGCCATAAATGTGCCCACTAGTTCATTAGTAAGATCATTTTGAGGCTTACTATTTGACATGTAAGCCACAAAACGCCCACTAGTTCACTAGTAAAATCATTTTGAGGCTTACTAATGAACATGTAAGCCACAAAACGCTCACTAGTTCACAAGTAAGGTCATTGTGACGCTTGCTAGTGAACAGGTAAGCCACAAAAGAACCCACTAGTTCACTAGTAAGATCATTTTGAGGCTTACTAGTTGACATGTAAGCCGCAAAACGCCCACTAGCTTACTCGTAAGATCATTTTGAGGCTTACAAGTTGACATGTAAGGCGCAAAACGCCCACTAGTTCACTAGTAAGATCATTTTCACGCTTACTAGTGAACATGTAAGGCCATAAATGTGCCCACTAGTTCACTAGTAAGATCATTTTCACGCTTACTAGTGAACATGTAAGGCCATAAATGTGCCCACTAGTTCACTAGTAAGGTCATTTTCACGCTTACTAGTGAACATGTAAGCCACAAAACGCCCACTAGTTAACTAGTAAGATCATTTTGAGGCTTACTAGTTGACATGTAAACCACAAAACGCTCACTAATTCACTAGTAAGGTCATTTTGACGCTTACTAGTGAACATGTAAGCCACAAAACGCCCACTAGTTCACTATTAAGATCCTTTTGAGGCTTACTAGTTGACATGTAAGCCGCAAAACGCCCACTAGTTCACTCGTAAGATCATTTTGACGCTTACTAGTGAACATGTAAGCACAAAACGCTCACTAGTTCACAAGTAAGGTCATTGTGACGCTTACTAGTGAACATGTAAGCCACAAAAGAACCCACTAGTTCACTAGTAAGATCATTTTGACGCTTACTAGTGAACATGTAAGGCCATAAATGTGCCCACTAGTTCACTAGTAAGATCATTTTGAGGCTTACTAGTGAACATGTAAGCCGCAAAACGCCCACTAGTTCACTCGTAAGATCATTTTGAGGCTTACTAGTTGACATGTAAGCCACAAAACGCTCAACAATTCACTAGTAAGGTCATTTTGACGCTTACTAGTGAACATGTAAGCCACAAAACGCCCACTAGTTCATTAATAAGATCATTTTGACACTTACTCGTGAACATGTAATCCACAAAACGCCCACTAGTTCACTAGTAAGATCATTTTGAGGCTTACTAGTGAACATGTAAGGCCATAAATGTGCCCACTAGTTCACTAGAAAGATCATTTTGAGGCTTACTAGTTGACATGTAAGCCACAAAATCCCAACTAGTTCACTAGTAAGATCATTTTGACGCTTACTCGTGAACATGTAAGCCAAAAAACGCCCACTACTTCATTAGTAAGATCATTTTGAGGCTTACTTTTTGACATGTAAGCCGCAAAACGCCCACTAGTTCACTCGTAAGATCATTTTGAGGCTTACTAGTTGACATGTAAGCCACAAAACGCTCAACAATTCACTAGTAAGGTCATTTTGACGCTTACTAGTGAACATGTAAGCCACAAAACACCCACTAGTTCATTAGTAAGATCATTTTTAGGCTTACTAGTGAACATGTAAGGCCATAAATGTGCCCACTAGTTCACTAGTAAGATCATTTTGAGGCTTACTAGTTGACATGTAAGCCACAAAATGCCCACTAGTTCACTAGTAAGATCATTTTGACGCTTACTAGAACATGTAAGGCCATAAATGTGCCCACTAGTTCACTAGTAAGATCATTTTGAGGCTTACTAGTGAACATGTAAGTTACAAAACGCCCACTAGTTCACTAGTAAGATCATTTTGAGGCTTACTAGTTGACATGTAAGCCACAAAACGCTCACTAATTCACTAGTAAGGTCATTTTGACGCTTACGAGTGAACATGTAAGCCACAAAACACCCACTAGTTCATTAGTAAGATCATTTTGAGGCTTACTTGTTGACATGTAAGCCGCAAAACGCCCACTAGTTCACTCGTAAGATCATTTTGAGGCTTACTCGTGAACATGTAAGCCACAAAACGCCCACTAGTTCACTAGAAAGATCAATTTGAGGCTTACTAGTGAACATATAAGGCCATAAATGTGCCCACTAGTTCACTAGTAAGATCATTTTGAGGCTTACTAGTTGACATGTAAGCCACAAAATTCCCACTAGTTCACTAGTAAGATCATTTTGAGGCTTACTAGTTGACATGTAAGCCGCAAAACGCCCACTAGTTCACTGGTAAGATCATTTTGAGGCTTACTAGTGAACATGTAAGGCCATAAATGTGCCCACTAGTTCACTAGTAAGATCATTTTGAGGCTTACTAGTGAACATGTAAGCCACAAAACGCTCACTAGTTCACTAGTAAGATCATTTTGACGCCTACTAGTGAACATGTAAGCCACAAAACACACACTAGTTAACTAGTAAGGTCATTTTGACACTTACTAGTGAACATGTAAGCCACAAAACGCCCACTAGTTCACTAGTAAGATCATTTTGATGCTTACTAGTTGACATGTAAGCCACAAAACGCCCCTTAGCTCACTCGTAAGATCATTTTGAGGCTTACTAGTGAACATGTAAGCCACAAAACGCTGACTAGTTCACTAGTAAGGTCATTTTGACGCTTACTCGTGAACATGTAAGCCACAAATTGTCACTAGTTCACTAGTAAAGTCATTTTCACGCTTACTAGTGAACATGTAAGGCCATAAACTTGCCCACTAGTTTACTAGTAAGATCATTTTGATGCTTACTAGTGAACATGTAAGGCCATAAATGTGCCCACTAGTTCACTAGTAAGATCATTTTGAGGCTCGCTAGTTGACATGTAAGCCGCAAAACGCCCACTAGTTCACTAGTAAGTTCATTTTGAGGCTTACTAGTGAAGATGTAAGCCACAAAATCCCCACTAGTTCACTAGTAAGATCATTTTGACGCTTACTCGTGAACATGTAAGCCAAAAAACGCCCACTACTTCATTAGTAAGATCATTTTGAGGCTTACTAGTTGACATGCAAGCCGCAAAACGCCCACTATTTCACTAGTAAGATCATTTTGAGGCTTACTAGTTGACATGCAAGCCGCAAAACGCCCACTAGTTCACTAGTAAGATCATTTTGACGCTTACTAGTGAACATGTAAGGCCATAAATGTACCCACTAGTTCACTAGTAAGATCATTTTGAGGCTTACTAGTGAACATGTAAGCCACAAAACGCCCACTAGTTCACTAGTAAGATCATTTTGAGGCTTACTAGTTGAGATGTAAGCCACAAAACGCTCACTAATTCACTAGTAGTCATTTTGACACTTAGTAGTGAACATGTAAGCCACAAAACGCCCACTAGTTCATTAGTAAGATCATTTTGAGGCTTACTTGTTGACATGTAAGCCGCAAAACGCCCACTAGTTCACTCGTAAGATCATTTTGAGGCTTACTAGTTGACATGTAAGCCACAAAACGCTCAACAATTCACCGAGTAAGGTCATTTTAACGCTTACTAGTGAACATGTAAGCCACAAAACGCCCACTAGTTCATTAGTAAGATCAATTTGAGGCTTACTAGTTGACATGTAAGCCACAAAATGCCCACTAGTTCACTAGTAAGATCATTTTGACGCTTACTCGTGAACATGTAAGCCAAAAAACGCCCACTACTTCATTAGTAAGATCATTTTGAGGCTTACTAGTGAACATGTAAGGCCATAAATGTGCCCACTAGTTCACTAGTAAGATCATTTTGAGGCTTACTAGTTGACATGTAAGCCACAAAATGCCCACTAGTTCACTAGTAAGATCATTTTGACGCTTACTAGTGAACATGTAAGGCCATAAATGTGCCCACTAGTTCACTAGTAAGATCATTTTGAGGCTTACTAGTGAACATGTAAGCCACAAAACGCCCACTAGTTCACTAGTAAGATAATTTTGAGGCTTACTAGTTGACATGTAAGCCACAAAATGCTCACTAATTCACTAGTAAGGTCATTTTGACGCTTACTAGTGAACATGTAAGCCACAAAACACCCACTAGTTCATTAGTAAGATCATTTTGAGGCTTAGTTGTTGACATGTACGCCGCAAAACGCCCACTAGTTCACTCGTAAGATCATTTTGAGGCTTACTAGTTGACATGCAAGCCGCAAAACGCCCACTAGTTCACTAGTAAGATCATTTTGACACTTACTCGTGAACATGTAAGCCACAAAACGCCCACTAGTTCACTAGTAAGATCATTTTGAGGCTTACTAGTGAACATATAAGGCCATAAATGTGCCCACTAGTTCACTAGTAAGATCATTTTGAGGCTTACTAGTTGACATGTAAGCCACAAAATGCCCAGTAGTTCACTAGTAAGATCATTTTGAGGCTTACTAGTTGACATGTAAGCCGCAAAACGCCCACTAGTTCACTGGTAAGATCATTTTGAGGCTTATAGTGAACACGTAAGGCCATAAATGTGCCCACTAGTTCACTAGTAAGATCATTTTGAGGCTTACTAGTGAACATGTAAGACACAAAACGCTCACTAGTTCACTAGTAAGATCATTTTGACGCCTACTAGTGAACATGTAAGCCACAAAACACACACTAGTTAACTAGTAAGGTCATTTTGACACTTACTAGTGAACATGTAAGCCACAAAACGCCCACTAGTTCACTAGTAAGATCATTTTGAGGCTTACTAGTAGACATGTAAGCCACAAAACGCCCCTTAGCTCACTCGTAAGATCATTTTGAGGCTTACTAGTGAACATGTAAGCCAAAAAACGCTGACTAGTTCACTAGTAAGGTCATTTTGACGCTTACTCGTGAACATGTAAGCCACAAATTGTCACTAGTTCACTAGTAAGGTCATTTTCACGCTTACTAGTGAACATGTAAGGCCATAAACTTGCCCACTAGTTTACTAGTAAGATCATTTTGACGCTTACTAGTGAACATGTAAGGCCATAAATGTGCCCACTAGTTCACTAGTAAGATCATTTTGAGGCTTGCTAGTTGACATGTAAGCCGCAAAACGCCCACTAGTTCACTAGTAAGTTCATTTTGAGGCTTACTAGTGAAGATGTAAGCCACAAAACGCCCACTAGTTCACTAGTAAGATCATTTTGAGGCTTACTAGTTGACATGTAAGCCACAAAACGCCCCTTAGCTCACTCGTAAGATCATTTTGAGGCTTACTAGTGAACACGTAAGGCCATAAATGTGCCCACTAGTTCACTAGTAAGATCATTTTGAGGCTTACTAGTGAACATGTAAGCCACAAAACGCCCACTAGTTCACTAGTAAGATCATTTTGAGGCTTACTAGTTGACATGTAAGCCACAAAACGCCCACTAATTCACTAGTAAGGTCATTTTGACGCTTACGAGTGAACATGTAAGCCACAAAACACCCACTAGTTTATTAGTAAGATCATTTTGAGGCTTACTTGTTGACATGTAAGCCGCAAAACGCCCACTAGTTCACTCGTAAGATCATTTTGAGGCTTACTCGTGAACATGTAAGCCACAAAACGCCCACTAGTTCACTAGTAAGATCATTTTGAGGCTTACTAGTGAACATATAAGGCCATAAATGTGCCCACTAGTTCACTAGTAAGATCATTTTGAGGCTTACTAGTTGTCATGTAAGCCACAAAATGCCCACTAGTTCACTAGTAAGATCATTTTGAGGCTTACTAGTTGACATGTAAGCCGCAAAACGCCCACTAGTTCACTGGTAAGATCATTTTGAGGCTTACTAGTGAACATGTAAGGCCATAAATGTGCCCACTAGTTCACTAGTAAGATCATTTTGACGCCTACTAGTGAACATGTAAGCCACAAAACACACACTAGTTAACTAGTAAGGTCATTTTGACACTTACTAGTGAACATGTAAGCCACAAAACGCCCACTAGTTCACTAGTAAGATCATTTTGAGGCTTACTAGTTGACATGTAAGCCACAAAACGCCCCTTAGCTCACTGGTAAGATCATTTTGAGGCTTACTAGTGAACATGTAAGCCACAAAACGCTGACTAGTTCACTAGTAAGGTCATTTTGACGCTTACTCGTGAACATGTAAGCCACAAATTGTCACTAGTTCACTAGTAAGGTCATTTTCACGCTTACTAGTGAACATGTAAGGCCATAAACTTGCCCACTAGTTTACTAGTAAGATCATTTTGATGCTTACTAGTGAACATGTAAGGCCATAAATGTGCCCACTAGTTCACTAGTAAGATCATTTTGAGGCTTGCTAGTTGACATGTAAGCCGCAAAACGCCCACTAGTTCACTAGTAAGTTCATTTTGAGGCTTACTAGTGAAGATGTAAGCCACAAAATCCCCACTAGTTCACTAGTAAGATCATTTTGAGGCTTACTAGTGAACATGTAAGCCACAAAACGCCCACTAGTTCACTAGTAAGATCATTTTGAGGCTTACTAGTTGACATGTAAGCCACAAAATGCTCACTAATTCACTAGTAAGGTCATTTTGACGCTTACTAGTGAACATGTAAGCCACAAAACACCCACTAGTTCATTAGTAAGATCATTTTGAGGCTTACTTGTTGACATGTACGCCGCAAAACGCCCACTAGTTCACTCGTAAGATCATTTTGAGGCTTACTAGTTGACATGCAAGCCGCAAAACGCCCACTAGTTCACTAGTAAGATCATTTTGACACTTACTCGTGAACATGTAAGCCACAAAACGCCCACTAGTTCACTAGTAAGATCATTTTGAGGCTTACTAGTTGACATGTAAGCCACAAAATGCCCAGTAGTTCACTAGTAAGATCATTTTGAGGCTTACTAGTTGACATGTAAGCCGCAAAACGCCCACTAGTTCACTGGTAAGATCATTTTGAGGCTTATAGTGAACACGTAAGGCCATAAATGTGCCCACTAGTTCACTAGTAAGATCATTTTGAGGCTTACTAGTGAACATGTAAGACACAAAACGCTCACTAGTTCACTAGTAAGATCATTTTGACGCCTACTAGTGAACATGTAAGCCACAAAACACACACTAGTTAACTAGTAAGGTCATTTTGACACTTACTAGTGAACATGTAAGCCACAAAACGCCCACTAGTTCACTAGTAAGATCATTTTGAGGCTTACTAGTAGACATGTAAGCCACAAAACGCCCCTTAGCTCACTCGTAAGATCATTTTGAGGCTTACTAGTGAACATGTAAGCCAAAAAACGCTGACTAGTTCACTAGTAAGGTCATTTTGACGCTTACTCGTGAACATGTAAGCCACAAATTGTCACTAGTTCACTAGTAAGGTCATTTTCACGCTTACTAGTGAACATGTAAGGCCATAAACTTGCCCACTAGTTTACTAGTAAGATCATTTTGACGCTTACTAGTGAACATGTAAGGCCATAAATGTGCCCACTAGTTCACTAGTAAGATCATTTTGAGGCTTGCTAGTTGACATGTAAGCCGCAAAACGCCCACTAGTTCACTAGTAAGTTCATTTTGAGGCTTACTAGTGAAGATGTAAGCCACAAAACGCCCACTAGTTCACTAGTAAGATCATTTTGAGGCTTACTAGTTGACATGTAAGCCACAAAACGCCCCTTAGCTCACTCGTAAGATCATTTTGAGGCTTACTAGTGAACACGTAAGGCCATAAATGTGCCCACTAGTTCACTAGTAAGATCATTTTGAGGCTTACTAGTGAACATGTAAGCCACAAAACGCCCACTAGTTCACTAGTAAGATCATTTTGAGGCTTACTAGTTGACATGTAAGCCACAAAACGCCCACTAATTCACTAGTAAGGTCATTTTGACGCTTACGAGTGAACATGTAAGCCACAAAACACCCACTAGTTTATTAGTAAGATCATTTTGAGGCTTACTTGTTGACATGTAAGCCGCAAAACGCCCACTAGTTCACTCGTAAGATCATTTTGAGGCTTACTCGTGAACATGTAAGCCACAAAACGCCCACTAGTTCACTAGTAAGATCATTTTGAGGCTTACTAGTGAACATATAAGGCCATAAATGTGCCCACTAGTTCACTAGTAAGATCATTTTGAGGCTTACTAGTTGTCATGTAAGCCACAAAATGCCCACTAGTTCACTAGTAAGATCATTTTGAGGCTTACTAGTTGACATGTAAGCCGCAAAACGCCCACTAGTTCACTGGTAAGATCATTTTGAGGCTTACTAGTGAACATGTAAGGCCATAAATGTGCCCACTAGTTCACTAGTAAGATCATTTTGACGCCTACTAGTGAACATGTAAGCCACAAAACACACACTAGTTAACTAGTAAGGTCATTTTGACACTTACTAGTGAACATGTAAGCCACAAAACGCCCACTAGTTCACTAGTAAGATCATTTTGAGGCTTACTAGTAGACATGTAAGCCACAAAACGCCCCTTAGCTCACTCGTAAGATCATTTTGAGGCTTACTAGTGAACATGTAAGCCAAAAAACGCTGACTAGTTCACTAGTAAGGTCATTTTGACGCTTACTCGTGAACATGTAAGCCACAAATTGTCACTAGTTCACTAGTAAGGTCATTTTCACGCTTACTAGTGAACATGTAAGGCCATAAACTTGCCCACTAGTTTACTAGTAAGATCATTTTGACGCTTACTAGTGGACATGTAAGGCCATAAATGTGCCCACTAGTTCACTAGTAAGATCATTTTGAGGCTTGCTAGTTGACATGTAAGCCGCAAAACGCCCACTAGTTCACTAGTAAGTTCATTTTGAGGCTTACTAGTGAAGATGTAAGCCACAAAACGCCCACTAGTTCACTAGTAAGATCATTTTGAGGCTTACTAGTCGACATGTAAGCCACAAAACGCCCCTTAGCTCACTCGTAAGATCATTTTGAGGCTTACTAGTGAACACGTAAGGCCATAAATGTGCCCACTAGTTCACTAGTAAGATCATTTTGAGGCTTACTAGTGAACATGTAAGCCACAAAACGCCCACTAGTTCACTAGTAAGATCATTTTGAGGCTTACTAGTTGACATGTAAGCCACAAAACGCCCACTAATTCACTAGTAAGGTCATTTTGACGCTTACGAGTGAACATGTAAGCCACAAAACACCCACTAGTTCATTAGTAAGATCATTTTGAGGCTTACTTGTTGACATGTAAGCCGCAAAACGCCCACTAGTTCACTCGTAAGATCATTTTGAGGCTTACTCGTGAACATGTAAGCCACAAAACGCCCACTAGTTCACTAGTAAGATCATTTTGAGGCTTACTAGTGAACATATAAGGCCATAAATGTGCCCACTAGTTCACTAGTAAGATCATTTTGAGGCTTACTAGTTGACATGTAAGCCACAAAATGCCCACTAGTTCACTAGTAAGATCATTTTGAGGCTTACTAGTTGACATGTAAGCCGCAAAACGCCCACTAGTTCACTGGTAAGATCATTTTGAGGCTTACTAGTGAACATGTAAGGCCATAAATGTGCCCACTAGTTCACTAGTAAGATCATTTTGACGCCTACTAGTGAACATGTAAGCCACAAAACACACACTAGTTAACTAGTAAGGTCATTTTGACACTTACTATTGAACATGTAAGCCACAAAACGCCCACTAGTTCACTAGTAAGATCATTTTGAGGCTTACTAGTTGACATGTAAGCCACAAAACGCCCCTTAGCTCACTGGTAAGATCATTTTGAGGCTTACTAGTGAACATGTAAGCCACAAAACGCTGACTAGTTCACTAGTAAGGTCATTTTGACGCTTACTCGTGAACATGTAAGCCACAAATTGTCACTAGTTCACTAGTAAGGTCATTTTCACGCTTACTAGTGAACATGTAAGGCCATAAACTTGCCCACTAGTTTACTAGTAAGATCATTTTGATGCTTACTAGTGAACATGTAAGGCCATAAATGTGCCCACTAGTTCACTAGTAAGATCATTTTGAGGCTTGCTAGTTGACATGTAAGCCGCAAAACGCCCACTAGATCACTAGTAAGTTCATTTTGAGGCTTACTAGTGAAGATGTAAGCCACAAAATCCCCACTAGTTCACTAGTAAGATCATTTTGACGCTTACTCGTGAACATGTAAGCCAAAAAACGCCCACTACTTCATTAGTAAGATCATTTTGAGGCTTACTTGTTGACATGTAAGCCGCAAAACGCCCACTAGTTCACTCGTAAGATCATTTTGAGGCTTACTAGTTGACATGCAAGCCGCAAAACGCCCACTAGTTCACTAGTAAGATCATTTTGACGCTTACTAGTGAACATGTAAGGCCATAAATGTGCCCACTAGTTCACTAGTAAGATCATTTTGAGGCTTACTAGTGAACATGTAAGCCACAAAACGCCCACTAGTTCACTAGTAAGATCATTTTGAGGCTTACGAGTTGAGATGTAAGCCACAAAACGCTCACTAATTCACTAGTAGTCATTTTGACACTTAGTAGTGAACATGTAAGCCACAAAACGCCCACTAGTTCATTAGTAAGATCATTTTGAGGCTTACTTGTTGACATGTAAGCCGCAAAACGCCCACTAGTTCACTCGTAAGATCATTTTGAGGCTTACTAGTTGACATGTAAGCCACAAAACGCTCAACAATTCACCGAGTAAGGTCATTTTAACGCTTACTAGTGAACATGTAAGCCACAAAACGCCCACTAGTTCATTAGTAAGATCATTTTGAGGCTTACTAGTTGACATGTAAGCCACAAAATGCCCACTAGTTCACTAGTAAGATCATTTTGACGCTTACTCGTGAACATGTAAGCCAAAAAACGCCCACTACTTCATTAGTAAGATCATTTTGAGGCTTACTAGTGAACATGTAAGGCCATAAATGTGCCCACTAGTTCACTAGTAAGATCATTTTGAGGCTTACTAGTTGACATGTAAGCCACAAAATGCCCACTAGTTCACTAGTAAGATCATTTTGACGCCTACTAGTGAACATGTAAGCCACAAAACACACACTAGTTAACTAGTAAGGTCATTTTGACACTTACTAGTGAACATGTAAGCCACAAAACGCCCACTAGTTCACTAGTAAGATCATTTTGAGGCTTACTAGTTGACATGTAAGCCACAAAACGCCCCTTAGCTCACTGGTAAGATCATTTTGAGGCTTACTAGTGAACATGTAAGCCACAAAACGCTGACTAGTTCACTAGTAAGGTCATTTTGACGCTTACTCGTGAACATGTAAGCCACAAATTGTCACTAGTTCACTAGTAAGGTCATTTTCACGCTTACTAGTGAACATGTAAGGCCATAAACTTGCCCACTAGTTTACTAGTAAGATCATTTTGATGCTTACTAGTGAACATGTAAGGCCATAAATGTGCCCACTAGTTCACTAGTAAGATCATTTTGAGGCTTGCTAGTTGACATGTAAGCCGCAAAACGCCCACTAGTTCACTAGTAAGTTCATTTTGAGGCTTACTAGTGAAGATGTAAGCCACAAAATCCCCACTAGTTCACTAGTAAGATCATTTTGACGCTTACTCGTGAACATGTAAGCCAAAAAACGCCCACTACTTCATTAGTAAGATCATTTTGAGGCTTACTTGTTGACATGTAAGCCGCAAAACGCCCACTAGTTCACTCGTAAGATCATTTTGAGGCTTACTAGTTGACATGCAAGCCGCAAAACGCCCACTAGTTCACTAGTAAGATCATTTTGACGCTTACTAGTGAACATGTAAGGCCATAAATGTGCCCACTAGTTCACTAGTAAGATCATTTTGAGGCTTACTAGTGAACATGTAAGCCACAAAACGCCCACTAGTTCACTAGTAAGATCATTTTGAGGCTTACGAGTTGAGATGTAAGCCACAAAACGCTCACTAATTCACTAGTAGTCATTTTGACACTTAGTAGTGAACATGTAAGCCACAAAACGCCCACTAGTTCATTAGTAAGATCATTTTGAGGCTTACTTGTTGACATGTAAGCCGCAAAACGCCCACTAGTTCACTCGTAAGATCATTTTGAGGCTTACTAGTTGACATGTAAGCCACAAAACGCTCAACAATTCACCGAGTAAGGTCATTTTAACGCTTACTAGTGAACATGTAAGCCACAAAACGCCCACTAGTTCATTAGTAAGATCATTTTGAGGCTTACTAGTTGACATGTAAGCCACAAAATGCCCACTAGTTCACTAGTAAGATCATTTTGACGCTTACTCGTGAACATGTAAGCCAAAAAACGCCCACTACTTCATTAGTAAGATCATTTTGAGGCTTACTAGTGAACATGTAAGGCCATAAATGTGCCCACTAGTTCACTAGTAAGATCATTTTGAGGCTTACTAGTTGACATGTAAGCCACAAAATGCCCACTAGTTCACTAGTAAGATCATTTTGACGCTTACTAGTGAACATGTAAGGCCATAAATGTGCCCACTAGTTCACTAGTAAGATCATTTTGAGGCTTACTAGTGAACATGTAAGCCACAAAACGCCCACTAGTTCACTAGTAAGATCATTTTGAGGCTTACGAGTTGAGATGTAAGCCACAAAACGCTCACTAATTCACTAGTAGTCATTTTGACACTTAGTAGTGAACATGTAAGCCACAAAACGCCCACTAGTTCATTAGTAAGATCATTTTGAGGCTTACTTGTTGACATGTAAGCCGCAAAACGCCCACTAGTTCACTCGTAAGATCATTTTGAGGCTTACTAGTTGACATGTAAGCCACAAAACGCTCAACAATTCACCGAGTAAGGTCATTTTAACGCTTACTAGTGAACATGTAAGCCACAAAACGCCCACTAGTTCATTAGTAAGATCATTTTGAGGCTTACTAGTTGACATGTAAGCCACAAAATGCCCACTAGTTCACTAGTAAGATCATTTTGACGCTTACTCGTGAACATGTAAGCCAAAAAACGCCCACTACTTCATTAGTAAGATCATTTTGAGGCTTACTAGTGAACATGTAAGGCCATAAATGTGCCCACTAGTTCACTAGTAAGATCATTTTGAGGCTTACTAGTTGACATGTAAGCCACAAAATGCCCACTAGTTCACTAGTAAGATCATTTTGACGCTTACTAGTGAACATGTAAGGCCATAAATGTGCCCACTAGTTCACTAGTAAGATCATTTTGAGGCTTACTAGTGAACATGTAAGCCACAAAACGCCCACTAGTTCACTAGTAAGATCATTTTGAGGCTTACTAGTTGAGATGTAAGCCACAAAACGCTCACTAATTCACTAGTAGTCATTTTGACACTTAGTAGTGAACATGTAAGCCACAAAACGCCCACTAGTTCATTAGTAAGATCATTTTGAGGCTTACTTGTTGACATGTAAGCCGCAAAACGCCCACTAGTTCACTAGTAAGTTCATTTTGAGGCTTACTAGTGAAGATGTAAGCCACAAAATCCCCACTAGTTCACTAGTAAGATCATTTTGACGCTTACTAGTGAACATGTAAGCCAAAAAACGCCCACTAGTTCACTAGTAAGATCATTTTGAGGCTTACTTGTTGACATGTAAGCCGCAAAACGCCCACTAGTTCACTCGTAAGATCATTTTGAGGCTTACTAGTTGACATGCAAGCCGCAAAACGCCCACTAGTTCACTAGTAAGATCATTTTGACGCTTACTAGTGAACATGTAAGGCCATAAATGTGCCCACTAGTTCACTAGTAAGATCATTTTGAGGCTCACTAGTGAACATGTAAGCCACAAAACGCCCACTAGTTCACTAGTAAGATCATTTTGAGGCTTACTAGTTGAGATGTAAGCCACAAAACGCTCACTAATTCACTAGTAATGTCATTTTGACACTTAGTAGTGAACATGTAAGCCACAAAACGCCCACTAGTTCATTAGTAAGATCATTTTGAGGCTTACTTGTTGACATGTAAGCCGCAAAACGCCCACTAGTTCACTCGTAAGATCATTTTGAGGCTTACTAGTTGACATGTAAGCCACAAAACGCTCAACAATTCACTAGTAAGGTCATTTTGACGCCTACTAGTGAACATGTAAGCCACAAAACACACACTAGTTAACTAGTAAGGTCATTTTGACACTTACTAGTGAACATGTAAGCCACAAAACGCCCACTAGTTCACTAGTAAGATCATTTTGAGGCTTACTAGTGAACATGTAAGACACAAAACGCTCACTAGTTCACTAGTAAGATCATTTTGACGCCTACTAGTGAACATGTAAGCCACAAAACACACACTAGTTAACTAGTAAGGTCATTTTGACACTTACTAGTGAACATGTAAGCCACAAAACGCCCACTAGTTCACTAGTAAGGTCATTTTGACGCTTACTCGTGAACATGTAAGCCACAAATTGTCACTAGTTCACTAGTAAGGTCATTTTCACGCTTACTAGTGAACATGTAAGGCCATAAACTTGCCCACTAGTTTACTAGTAAGATCATTTTGACGCTTACTAGTGAACATGTAAGGCCATAAATGTGCCCACTAGTTCACTAGTAAGATCATTTTGAGGCTTGCTAGTTGACATGTAAGCCACAAAACGCCCACTAGTTCACTAGTAAGATCATTTTGAGGCTTACGAGTTGAGATGTAAGCCACAAAACGCTCACTAATTCACTAGTAGTCATTTTCACACTTAGTAGTGAACATGTAAGCCACAAAACGCCCACTAGTTCATTAGTAAGATCATTTTGAGGCTTACTTGTTGACATGTAAGCCGCAAAACGCCCACTAGTTCACTCGTAAGATCATTTTGAGGCTTACTAGTTGACATGTAAGCCACAAAACGCTCAACAATTCACCGAGTAAGGTCATTTTAACGCTTACTAGTGAACATGTAAGCCACAAAACGCCCACTAGTTCATTAGTAAGATCATTTTGAGGCTTACTAGTTGACATGTAAGCCACAAAATGCCCACTAGTTCACTAGTAAGATCATTTTGACGCTTACTCGTGAACATGTAAGCCAAAAAACGCCCACTACTTCATTAGTAAGATCATTTTGAGGCTTACTAGTGAACATGTAAGGCCATAAATGTGCCCACTAGTTCACTAGTAAGATCATTTTGAGGCTTACTAGTTGACATGTAAGCCACAAAATGCCCACTAGTTCACTAGTAAGATCATTTTGACGCTTACTAGTGAACATGTAAGGCCATAAATGTGCCCACTAGTTCACTAGTAAGATCATTTTGAGGCTTACTAGTGAACATGTAAGCCACAAAACGCCCACTAGTTCACTAGTAAGATCATTTTGAGGCTTACGAGTTGAGATGTAAGCCACAAAACGCTCACTAATTCACTAGTAGTCATTTTGACACTTAGTAGTGAACATGTAAGCCACAAAACGCCCACTAGTTCATTAGTAAGATCATTTTGAGGCTTACTTGTTGACATGTAAGCCGCAAAACGCCCACTAGTTCACTCGTAAGATCATTTTGAGGCTTACTAGTTGACATGTAAGCCACAAAACGCTCAACAATTCACCGAGTAAGGTCATTTTAACGCTTACTAGTGAACATGTAAGCCACAAAACGCCCACTAGTTCATTAGTAAGATCATTTTGAGGCTTACTAGTTGACATGTAAGCCACAAAATGCCCACTAGTTCACTAGTAAGATCATTTTGACGCTTACTCGTGAACATGTAAGCCAAAAAACGCCCACTACTTCATTAGTAAGATCATTTTGAGGCTTACTAGTGAACATGTAAGGCCATAAATGTGCCCACTAGTTCACTAGTAAGATCATTTTGAGGCTTACTAGTTGACATGTAAGCCACAAAATGCCCACTAGTTCACTAGTAAGATCATTTTGACGCTTACTAGTGAACATGTAAGGCCATAAATGTGCCCACTAGTTCACTAGTAAGATCATTTTGAGGCTTACTAGTGAACATGTAAGCCACAAAACGCCCACTAGTTCACTAGTAAGATCATTTTGAGGCTTACTAGTTGAGATGTAAGCCACAAAACGCTCACTAATTCACTAGTAGTCATTTTGACACTTAGTAGTGAACATGTAAGCCACAAAACGCCCACTAGTTCATTAGTAAGATCATTTTGAGGCTTACTTGTTGACATGTAAGCCGCAAAACGCCCACTAGTTCACTAGTAAGTTCATTTTGAGGCTTACTAGTGAAGATGTAAGCCACAAAATCCCCACTAGTTCACTAGTAAGATCATTTTGACGCTTACTAGTGAACATGTAAGCCAAAAAACGCCCACTAGTTCACTAGTAAGATCATTTTGAGGCTTACTTGTTGACATGTAAGCCGCAAAACGCCCACTAGTTCACTCGTAAGATCATTTTGAGGCTTACTAGTTGACATGCAAGCCGCAAAACGCCCACTAGTTCACTAGTAAGATCATTTTGACGCTTACTAGTGAACATGTAAGGCCATAAATGTGCCCACTAGTTCACTAGTAAGATCATTTTGAGGCTCACTAGTGAACATGTAAGCCACAAAACGCCCACTAGTTCACTAGTAAGATCATTTTGAGGCTTACTAGTTGAGATGTAAGCCACAAAACGCTCACTAATTCACTAGTAATGTCATTTTGACACTTAGTAGTGAACATGTAAGCCACAAAACGCCCACTAGTTCATTAGTAAGATCATTTTGAGGCTTACTTGTTGACATGTAAGCCGCAAAACGCCCACTAGTTCACTCGTAAGATCATTTTGAGGCTTACTAGTTGACATGTAAGCCACAAAACGCTCAACAATTCACTAGTAAGGTCATTTTGACGCCTACTAGTGAACATGTAAGCCACAAAACACACACTAGTTAACTAGTAAGGTCATTTTGACACTTACTAGTGAACATGTAAGCCACAAAACGCCCACTAGTTCACTAGTAAGATCATTTTGAGGCTTACTAGTGAACATGTAAGACACAAAACGCTCACTAGTTCACTAGTAAGATCATTTTGACGCCTACTAGTGAACATGTAAGCCACAAAACACACACTAGTTAACTAGTAAGGTCATTTTGACACTTACTAGTGAACATGTAAGCCACAAAACGCCCACTAGTTCACTAGTAAGGTCATTTTGACGCTTACTCGTGAACATGTAAGCCACAAATTGTCACTAGTTCACTAGTAAGGTCATTTTCACGCTTACTAGTGAACATGTAAGGCCATAAACTTGCCCACTAGTTTACTAGTAAGATCATTTTGACGCTTACTAGTGAACATGTAAGGCCATAAATGTGCCCACTAGTTCACTAGTAAGATCATTTTGAGGCTTGCTAGTTGACATGTAAGCCGCAAAACGCCCACTAGTTAACTAGTAAGTTCATTTTGAGGCTTACTAGTGAAGATGTAAGCCACAAAACGCCCACTAGTTCACTAGTAAGATCATTTTGAGGCTTACTAGTTCACATGTAAGCCACAAAACGCCCCTTAGCTCACTCGTAAGAACATTTTGAGGCTTACTAGTGAACACGTAAGCCACAAAACGCTCACTAGTTCACTAGTAAGGTCATTTTGACCCTTACTCGTGAACATGTAAGCCACAAATTGTCACTAGTTCACTAGTAAGGTCATTTTGACGCTTACTAGTTAACATGTAAGCCACAAAACGCTCACTAGTTCACAAGTAAGGTCATTGTGATGCTTACTAGTGAACATGTAAGCCACAAAAGAACCCACTAGTTCACTAGTAAGATCATTTTGAGGCTTACTAGTTGAGATGTAAGCCACAAAACGCTCACTAATTCACTAGTAAGGTCATTTTGACGCATACTAGTGAACAAGTAAGCCACAAAACGCCCACTAGTTCATTAGTAAGATCATTTTGAGGCTTACTTGTTGACATGTAAGCCGCAAAACGCCCACTAGTTCACTCGTAAGATCATTTTGAGGCTTACTAGTGAACATGTAAGCCACGTAAGGCCATAAATGTGCCCACTAGTTCACTTGTAAAATCATTTTGAGGCTTACTAATGAACATGTAAGCCACAAAACGCCCACTAGTTCACAAGTAAGGTCATTGTGACGCTTACTAGTGAACAGGTAAGCCACAAAAGAACCCACTAGTTCACTAGTAAGATCATTTTGAGGCTTACTAGTTGACATGTAAGCCGCAAAACGCCCACTAGCTTACTCGTAAGATCATTTTGAGGCTTAGAAGTTGACATGTAAGGCGCAAAACGCCCACTAGTTCACAAGGAAGATCATTTTCACGCTTACTAGTGAACATGTAAGGCCATAAACGTGCCCACTAGTTCACTAGTAAGATCATTTTGACGCTTACTAGTGAACATGTAAGGCCATAAATGTGCCCACTAGTTCACTAGTAAGGTCATTTTCACGCTTACTAGTGAACATGTAAGCCACAAAACGCCCACTAGTTAACTACTAAGATCATTTTGATGCTTACTAGTTGACATGTAAACCACAAAACGCTCACTAATTGACTAGTAAGGTCATTTTGACGCTTACTAGTGAACATGTAAGCCACAAAACGCCCACTAGTTCACTAGTAAGGTCATTTTGACACTTACTAGTTAACATGTAAGCCACAAAACGCCCATTAGTTCACTATTAAGATCCTTTTGAGGCTTACTAGTTGACATGTAAGCCGCAAAACGCCCACTAGTTCACTCGTAAGATCATTTTGACGCTTACTAGTGAACATGTAAGCCACAAAACGCTCACTAGTTCAAAAGTAAGGTCATTGTGACGCTTACTAGTGAACATGTAAGCCACAAAAGAACCCACTAGTTCACTAGTAAGATCATTTTGACGCTTACTAGTGAACATGTAAGGCCATAAATGTGCCCACTAGTTCACTAGTAAGATCATTTTGAGGCTTACTAGTTGACATGTAAGCCGCAAAACGCCCACTAGTTCACTCGTAAGATCATTTTGAGGCTTACTAGTTGACATGTAAGCCACAAAACGCCCACTAGTTCACTAGTAAGATCATTTTCACGCTTACTAGTGAACATGTAAGGCCATAAACGTGCCCACTAGTTCACTAGTAAGATCATTTTGACGCTTACTAGTGAACATGTAAGGCCATAAATGTGCCCACTAGTTCACTAGTAAGGTCATTTTCACGCTTACTAGTGAACATGTAAGCCACAAAACGCCCACTAGTTAACTAGTAAGATCATTTTGAGGCTTACTAGTTGACAGTTAAGCCACAAAACGCTCACTAATTCACTAGTAAGGTCATTTTGACGCTTACTAGTGAACATGTAAGCCACAAAACGCCCACTAGTTCACTAGTAAGGTCATTTTGACACTTACTAGTTAACATGTAAGCCACAAAACGCCCATTAGTTCACTAGTAAGATCATTTTGAGGCTTACTAGTTGACATGTAAGCCGCAAAACGCCCACTAGTTCACTAGTAAGTTCATTTTGAGGCTTACTAGTGAAGATGTAAGCCACAAAATCCCCACTAGTTCACTAGTAAGATCATTTTGACGCTTACTCGTGAACATGTAAGCCAAAAAACGCCCACTACTTCATTAGTAAGATCATTTTGAGGCTTACTTGTTGACATGTAAGCCGCAAAACGCCCACTTGTTCACTAGTAAGATCATTTTGAGGCTTACTCGTTGACATGTAAGCCACAAAACGCCCCTTAGCTCACTCGTAAGATCATTTTGAGGCTTACTAGTGAACATGTAAGCCACAAAACGCTGACTAGTTCACTAGTAAGGTCATTTTGACGCTTACTCGTGAACATGTAAGCCACAAATTGTCACTAGTTCACTAGTAAGGTCATTTTCACGCTTACTAGTGAACATGTAAGGCCATAAATGTGCCCACTAGTTCACTAGTAAGATCATTTTGAGGCTTGCTAGTTGACATGTAAGCCGCAAAACGCCCACTAGTTCACTAGTAAGTTCATTTTGAGGCTTACTAGTGAAGATGTAAGCCACAAAATCCCCACTAGTTCACTAGTAAGATCATTTTGACGCTTACTCGTGAACATGTAAGCCAAAAAACGCCCACTACTTCATTAGTAAGATCATTTTGAGGCTTACTTGTTGACATGTAAGCCGCGAAACGCCCACTAGTTCACTCGTAAGATCATTTTGAGGCTTACTAGTTGACATGCAAGCCGCAAAACGCCCACTAGTTCACTAGTAAGATCATTTTGACGCTTACTAGTGAACATGTAAGGCCATAAATGTGCCCACTAGTTCACTAGTAAGATCATTTTGAGGCTCACTAGTGAACATGTAAGCCACAAAACGCCCACTAGTTCACTAGTAAGATCATTTTGAGGCTTACTAGTTGAGATGTAAGCCACAAAACGCTCACTAATTCACTAGTAATGTCATTTTGACACTTAGTAGTGAACATGTAAGCCACAAAACGCCCACTAGTTCATTAGTAAGATCATTTTGAGGCTTACTTGTTGACATGTAAGCCGCAAAACGCCCACTAGTTCACTCGTAAGATCATTTTGAGGCTTACTAGTTGACATGTAAGCCACAAAACGCTCAACAATTCACTAGTAAGGTCATTTTGACGCTTACTAGTGAACATGTTAGGTCATAAATGTGCCCACTAGTTCATTAGTAAGATCATTTTGACGCCTACTAGTGAACATGTAAGCCACAAAACACACACTAGTTAACTAGTAAGGTCATTTTGACACTTACTAGTGAACATGTAAGCCACAAAACGCCCACTAGTTCACTAGTAAGATCATTTTGAGGCTTACTAGTGAACATGTAAGACACAAAACGCTCACTAGTTCACTAGTAAGATCATTTTGACGCCTACTAGTGAACATGTAAGCCACAAAACACACACTAGTTAACTAGTAAGGTCATTTTGACACTTACTAGTGAACATGTAAGCCACAAAACGCCCACTAGTTCACTAGTAAGGTCATTTTGACGCTTACTCGTGAACATGTAAGCCACAAATTGTCACTAGTTCACTAGTAAGGTCATTTTCACGCTTACTAGTGAACATGTAAGGCCATAAACTTGCCCACTAGTTTACTAGTAAGATCATTTTGACGCTTACTAGTGAACATGTAAGGCCATAAATGTGCCCACTAGTTCACTAGTAAGATCATTTTGAGGCTTGCTAGTTGACATGTAAGCCGCAAAACGCCCACTAGTTAACTAGTAAGTTCATTTTGAGGCTTACTAGTGAAGATGTAAGCCACAAAACGCCCACTAGTTCACTAGTAAGATCATTTTGAGGCTTACTAGTTCACATGTAAGCCACAAAACGCCCCTTAGCTCACTCGTAAGAACATTTTGAGGCTTACTAGTGAACACGTAAGCCACAAAACGCTCACTAGTTCACTAGTAAGGTCATTTTGACCCTTACTCGTGAACATGTAAGCCACAAATTGTCACTAGTTCACTAGTAAGGTCATTTTGACGCTTACTAGTTAACATGTAAGCCACAAAACGCTCACTAGTTCACAAGTAAGGTCATTGTGATGCTTACTAGTGAACATGTAAGCCACAAAAGAACCCACTAGTTCACTAGTAAGATCATTTTGAGGCTTACTAGTTGAGATGTAAGCCACAAAACGCTCACTAATTCACTAGTAAGGTCATTTTGACGCATACTAGTGAACAAGTAAGCCACAAAACGCCCACTAGTTCATTAGTAAGATCATTTTGAGGCTTACTTGTTGACATGTAAGCCGCAAAACGCCCACTAGTTCACTCGTAAGATCATTTTGAGGCTTACTAGTTGACATGTAAGCCACAAAACGCTCAACAATTCACTAGTAAGGTCATTTTGACGCTTACTAGTGAACATGTAAGCCACGTAAGGCCATAAATGTGCCCACTAGTTCACTAGTAAAATCATTTTGAGGCTTACTAATGAACATGTAAGCCACAAAACGCCCACTAGTTCACTAGTAAGATCATTTTGACGCTTACTAGTGAACATGTAAGCCACAAAACGCTCACTAGTTCACAAGTAAGGTCATTGTGACGCTTACTAGTGAACAGGTAAGCCACAAAAGAACCCACTAGTTCACTAGTAAGATCATTTTGAGGCTTACTAGTTGACATGTAAGCCGCAAAACGCCCACTAGCTTACTCGTAAGATCATTTTGAGGCTTACAAGTTGACATGTATGGCGCAAAACGCCCACTAGTTCACTAGTAAGATCATTTTCACGCTTACTAGTGAACATGTAAGGCCATAAACGTGCCCACTAGTTCACTAGTAAGATCATTTTGACGCTTACTAGTGAACATGTAAGGCCATAAATGTGCCCACTAGTTCACTAGTAAGGTCATTTTCACGCTTACTAGTGAACATGTAAGCCACAAAACGCCCACTAGTTAACTACTAAGATCATTTTGATTCTTACTAGTTGACATGTAAACCACAAAACGCTCACTAATTCACTAGTAAGGTCATTTTGACGCTTACTAGTGAACATGTAAGCCACAAAACGCCCACTAGTTCACTAGTAAGGTCATTTTGACACTTACTAGTTAACATGTAAGCCACAAAACGCCCATTAGTTCACTATTAAGATCCTTTTGAGGCTTACTAGTTGACATGTAAGCCGCAAAACGCCCACTAGTTCACTCGTAAGATCATTTTGACGCTTACTAGTGAACATGTAAGCCACAAAACGCTCACTAGTTCACAAGTAAGGTCATTGTGACGCTTACTAGTGAACATGTAAGCCACAAAAGAACCCACTAGTTCACTAGTAAGATCATTTTGACGCTTACTAGTGAACATGTAAGGCCATAAATGTGCCCACTAGTTCACTAGTAAGATCATTTTGAGGCTTACTAGTTGACATGTAAGCCGCAAAACGCCCACTAGTTCACTCGTAAGATCATTTTGAGGCTTACTAGTTGACATGTAAGCCACAAAACGCCCACTAGTTCACTAGTAAGATCATTTTCACGCTTACTAGTGAACATGTAAGGCCATAAACGTGCCCACTAGTTCACTAGTAAGATCATTTTGACGCTTACTAGTGAACATGTAAGGCCATAAATGTGCCCACTAGTTCACTAGTAAGGTCATTTTCACGCTTACTAGTGAACATGTAAGCCACAAAACGCCCACTAGTTAACTAGTAAGATCATTTTGAGGCTTACTAGTTGACAGTTAAGCCACAAAACGCTCACTAATTCACTAGTAAGGTCATTTTGACGCTTACTAGTGAACATGTAAGCCACAAAACTCCCACTAGTTCACTAGTAAGGTCATTTTGACACTTACTAGTTAACATGTAAGCCACAAAACGCCCATTAGTTCACTAGTAAGATCATTTTGAGGCTTACTAGTTGACATGTAAGCCGCAAAACGCCCACTAGTTCACTCGTAAGATCATTTTGAGGCTTATTTGTTGACATGTAAGCCGCAAAACGCCCACTTGTTCACTCTTAAGATCATTTTGAGGCTTACTAGTGAACATGTAAGGCCATAAATGTGCCCACTAGTTCACTAGTAAGATCATTTTGAGGCTTACTAGTTGACATGTAAGCCGCAAAACGCCCACTAGTTCACTCGTAAGATCATTTTGAGGCTTACTAGTGAACACGTAAGGCCATAAATGTGCCCACTAGTTCCCTATAAGATCATTTTGAGGCTTACGAGTGAAGATGTAAGCCACAAAACGCCCACTAGTTTACTAGTAAGATCATTTTGACGCTTACTAGTGAACACGTAAGGCCATAAATGTGCGCACTAGTTCACTAGTAAGATCATTTTGAGGCTTAGTATTTGACATGTAAGCCACAAAACGCCCACTAGTTCACTAGTAAAATCATTTTGAGGCTTACTAATGAACATGTAAGCCACAAAACGCCCACTAGTTCACTAGTAAGATCATTTTGACGCTTACTAGTGAACATGTAAGCCACATAACGCTCACTAGTTCACAAGTAAGGTCATTGTGACGCTTACTAGTGAACAGGTAAGCCACAAAATAACCCACTAGTTCACTAGTAAGATCATTTTGAGGCTTACTAGTTGACATGTAAGCCGCAAAACGCCCACTAGCTCACTCGTAAGATCATTTTGATTCTTACAAGTTGACATGTAAGGCGCAAAACGCCCACTAGTTCACTAGTAAGATCATTTTCACGCTTACTAGTGAACATGTAAGGCCATAAACGTGCCCACTAGTTCACTAGTAAGATCATTTTGACGCTTACTAGTGAACATGTAAGGCCATAAATGTGCCCACTAGTTCACTAGTAAGGTCATTTTCACGCTTACTAGTGACCATGTAAGCCACAAAACGCCCACTAGTTAACTAGTAAGATCATTTTGAGGCTTACTAGTTGACATGTAAGCCACAAAACGCTCACTAATTCACTAGTAAGGTCATTTTGACGCTTACTAGTGAAAATGTAAGCCACAAAACGCCCACTAGTTCACTAGTAAGGTCATTTTGACACTTACTAGTTAACATGTAAGCCACAAAACGCCCATTAGTTCACTAGTAAGATCATTTTGAGGCTTACTAGTTGACATGTAAGCCACAAAACGCCCACTAGTTCACTAGTAAGATCATTTTGAGGCTTACTAGTGAACACGTAAGGCCATAAATGTGCCCACTAGTTCCCTATAAGATCATTTTGAGGCTTACGAGTGAAGATGTAAGCCACAAAACGCCCACTAGTTTACTAGTAAGATCATTTTGACGCTTACTAGTGAACACGTAAGGCCATAAATGTGCCCACTAGTTCACTAGTAAGATCATTTTGAGGCTTACTATTTGACATGTAAGCCACAAAACGCCCACTAGTTCACTAGTAAGATCATTTTGACGCTTACTAATGAACATGTAAGCCACAAAACGCCCACTAGTTCACTAGTAAGATCATTTTGACGCTTACTAGTGAACATGTAAGCCACAAAACGCTCACTAGTTCACAAGTAAGATCATTGTGACGCTTACTAGTGAACATGTAAGCCACAAAAGAACCCACTAGTTCACTAGTAAGATCATTTTGAGGCTTACTAGTTGACATGTAAGCCGCAAAACGCCCACTAGCTCACTCGTAAGGTCATTTTGAGGCTTACAAGTTGACATGTAAGGCCATAAACGTGCCCACTAGTTCACTAGTAAGATCATTTTGACGCTTACTAGTGAACATGTAAGGCCATTAATGTGCCCACTAGTTCACTAGTAAGGTCATTTTGAGGCTTACTAGTGAACATGTAAGCCACAAAACGCCCACTAGTTAACTAGTAAGATCATTTTGAGGGTTACTAGTGAACATGTAAGCCACAAAACGCCCACTAGTTCATTAGTAAGATCATTTTGAGGCTTACTTGTTGACATGTAAGCCGAAACACGCCCACTAGTTCACTCGTAAGATCATTTTGAGGCTTACTAGTTGACATGTAAGCCACAAAACGCCCACTTGTTCACTCTTAAGATCATTTTGAGGCTTACTAGTGAACATGTAAGGCCATAAATGTGCCCACTAGTTCACTAGTAAGATCATTTTGAGGCTTACTAGTTGACATGTAAGCCGCAAAACGCCCACTAGTTCACTCGTAAGATCATTTTGAGGCTTACAAGTTGACATGTAAGGCGCAAAACGCCCACTAGTTCACTAGTAAGATCATTTTCACGCTTACTAGTGAACATGTAAGGCCATAAATGTGCCCACTAGTTCACTAGTAAGATCATTTTGAGGCTTACTAGTTGACATGTAAGCCACAAAACGCTCACTAATTCACTAGTAAGGTCATTTTGACGCTTACTAGTGAAGATGTAAGCCACAAAACGCCCACTAGTTCATTAGTAAGATCATTTTGAGGTTTACTTGTTGACATGTAAGCCGCAAAACGCCCACTAGTTCACTCGTAAGATCATTTTGAGGCTTACTAGTTGACATGCAAGCCGCAAAACGCCCACTAGTTCACTAGTAAGGTCATTTTGACGCTTACTAGTGAACATGTAAGGCCATAAATGTGCCCACTAGTTCACTAGTAAGATAATTTTGAGGCTCACTAGTTGACATGTAAGCCACAAAACGCCCACTAGTTCACTAGTAAGATCATTTTGAGGCTTACGAGTGAAGATGTAAGCTACAAAACGCCCACTAGTTTACTAGTAAGATCATTTTGACGCTTACTAGTGAACACGTAAGGCCATAAATGTGCCCACTAGTTCACTAGTAAGATCATTTTGAGGCTTACTATTTGACATGTAAGCCACAAAACGCCCACTAGTTCACTAGTAAGATCATTTTGAGGCTTACTAGTGAACACGTAAGGCCATAAATGTGCCCATTAGTTCACTAGTAAGATCATTTTGAGGCTTACTAGTTGACATGTAAGCCGCAAAACGCCCACTAGCTTACTCGTAAGATCATTTTGAGGCTTACAAGTTGACATGTAAGGCGCAAAACGCCCACTAGTTCACTAGTAAGATCATTTTCACGCTTACTAGTGAACATGTAAGGCCATAAATGTGCCCACTAGTTCACTAGTAAGATCATTTTGAGGCTTACTAGTTGACATGTAAGCCACAAAACGCTCACTAATTCACTAGTAAGGTCATTTTGACGCTTACTAGTGAAGATGTAAGCCACAAAACGCCCACTAGTTCATTAGTAAGATCATTTTGAGGCTTACTTGTTGACATGTAAGCCGCAAAACGCCCACTAGTTCACTCGTAAGATCATTTTGAGGCTTACTAGTTGACATGCAAGCCGCAAAACGCCCACTAGTTCACTAGTAAGGTCATTTTGACGCTTACTAGTGAACATGTAAGGCCATAAATGTGCCCACTAGTTCACTAGTAAGATAATTTTGAGGCTCACTAGTTGACATGTAAGCCACAAAACGCCCACTAGTTCACTAGTAAGATCATTTTGAGGCTTACGAGTGAAGATGTAAGCCACAAAACGCCCACTAGTTTACTAGTAAGATCATTTTGACGCTTACTAGTGAACACGTAAGGCCATAAATGTGCCCACTAGTTCACTAGTAAGATCATTTTGAGGCTTACTATTTGACATGTAAGCCACAAAACGCCCACTAGTTCACTAGTAAGATCATTTTGAGGCTTACTAGTGAACACGTAAGGCCATAAATGTGCCCACTAGTTCACTAGTAAGATCATTTTGAGGCTTACTATTGGACATGTAAGCCGCAAAACGCCCACTAGTTCACTGGTAAGATCATTTTGAGGCTTACTAGTGAACATGTAAGGCCATAAATGTGCCCACTAGTTCACTAGTAAGATCATTTTGAGGCTTACTAGTTGACATGTAAGCCACAAAACGCCCACTAGTTCACTAGTAAGATCATTTTGAGGCTTACGAGTGAAGATGTAAGCCACAAAACGCCCACTAGTTTACTAGTAAGGTCATTTTGACGCTCACTAGTGAACATGTAAGCCACAAAACGCCCACTAGTTCACTAGTAAGTTCATTTTGAGGCTTACTAGTGAAGATGTAAGGCTATAAATGTGTAAGGTCATTTTGAGGCTTACTAGTGAACATGTAAGCCACAAAACGCCAACTAGTTCACTAGTAAGATCATTTTGAGGCTCACTAGTTGACATGTAAGCCGCAAAACGCCCACTAGTTCACTAGTAGGATCATTTTGAGGCTTACTAGTTGACAATTAAGCCACAAAACGCCCACTAGTTCACTAGTAAGATCATTTTGAGGCTTACTAGTTGACATGTAAGCCACAAAACATTCACTAGTTCACTAGTAAGGTCATTTTGACGCTCACTAGTGAACATGTAAGCCACAAAACGCCCACTAGTTTACTAGTAAGATCATTTTGAGGCTTACTAATTCACATGTAAGCCGCAAAATGCCCACTAGTTCACTAGTAACATCATTTTGAGGCTTACTAGTGAACATGCAAGCCACAAAACGCTCACTAGTTCACTAGTAAGATCATTTTGACGCTTACTAGTGAACACGTAAGGCCATAAATGTGCCCACTAGTTCACTAGTAAGATCATTTTGAGGCTTACTATTTTGACATGTAAGCCACAAAACGCCCACTAGTAAGATCATTTTGAGGCTCACTAGTTGACATGTAAGCCACAAAACGCCCACTAGTTTACTAGTAAGATCATTTTGACGCTTACTAGTGAACACGTAAGGCCATAAATGTGCCCACTAGTTCACTAGTAAGATCATTTTGAGGCTTACTATTTGACATGTAAGCCCCAAAACGCCCACTAGTTCACTAGTAGGATCATTTTGAGGCTTACTAGTGAACACGTAAGGCCATAAATGTGCCCACTAGTTCACTAGTAAGATCATTTTGAGGCTTACTATTTGACATGTAAGCCGCAAAACGCCCACTAGTTCACTGGTAAGATCATTTTGAGGCTTACTAGTGAACATGTAAGGCCATAAATGTGCCCACTAGTTCACTAGTAAGATCATTTTGAGGCTTACTAGTTGACATGTAAGCCACAAAACGCCCACTAGTTCACTAGTAAGATCATTTTGAGGCTTACGAGTGAAGATGTAAGCCACAAAACGCCCACTAATTTACTAGTAAGGTCATTTTGACGCTCACTAGTGAACATGTAAGCCACAAAACGCCCACTAGTTTACTAGTAAGATCATTTTGACGCTTACTAGTGAACACGTAAGGCCATAAATGTGCCCACTAGTTCACTAGTAAGATCATTTTGAGGCTTACTATTTGACATGTAAGCCCCAAAACGCCCACTAGTTCACTAGTAAGATCATTTTGAGGCTTACTAGTGAACACGTAAGGCCATAAATGTGCCCACTAGTTAAATAGTAAGATCATTTTGAGGCTTACTATTTGACATGTAAGCCGCAAAACGCCCACTAGTTCACTGGTAAGATCATTTTGAGGCTTACTAGTGAACATGTAAGGCCATAAATGTGCCCACTAGTTCACTAGTAAGATCATTTTGAGGCTTACTAGTTGACATGTAAGCCACAAAACGCCCACTAGTTCACTAGTAAGATCATTTTGAGGCTTACGAGTGAAGATGTAAGCCACAAAACGCCCACTAGTTTACTAGTAAGGTCATTTTGACGCTCACTAGTGAATATGTAAGCCACAAAACGCCCACTAGTTCACTAGTAAGATCATTTTGAGGCTCACTAGTTGACATGTAAGCCGCAAAACATGACATGTTTACTAGTAAGATCATTTTGACGCTTACTAGTGAACACGTAAGGCCATAAATGTGCCCACTAGTTCACTAGTAAGATCATTTTGAGGCTTACTATTTGACATGTAAGCCACAAAACGCCCACTAGTTCACTAGTAAGATCATTTTGAGGCTTACTA
The DNA here is from genome assembly GCF_025434085.1 of Hippocampus zosterae. Taxonomy (NCBI): domain Eukaryota; kingdom Metazoa; phylum Chordata; class Actinopteri; order Syngnathiformes; family Syngnathidae; genus Hippocampus; species Hippocampus zosterae. Next base: position 10,268,978 of record NC_067457.1, read on the forward strand.
GTGAACACGTAAGGCCATAAATGTGCCCACTAGTTCCCTATAAGGTCATTTTGAGGCTTACGAGTGAAGATGTAAGCCACAAAACGCCCACTAGTTTACTACTAGTTCACTTACTAGTGAACTTGTAAGCCATAAAACGCTCACTAGCTCACTAGTAAGGTCATTTTGAGGCTTACTAGTGAACATGTACGCCGCAAAACGCTCACTAGTTCACTAGTAAGGTCATTTTGACGCTTACTAGTGAACATGTAAGGCCATAAATGTGCCCACTAGTTCACTAGTAAGATCATTTTGAGGCTCACTAGTTGACATGTAAGCCGCAAAACGCCCACTAGTTCATTAGTAAGATCATTTTGAGGCTTACGAGTGAAGATGTAAGCCACAAAACGCCCACTAGTTTACTAGTAAGATCATTTTGACGCTGACTAGTGAACACGTAAGGCCATAAATGTGCCCACTAGTTCACTAGTAAGATCATTTTGAGGCTTACTAGTGAACACGTAAGGCCATAAATGTGTCCACTAGTTCACTAGTAAGATCATTTTAAGGCTTACTATTTGACATGTAAGCCGCAAAACGCCCACTAGTTCACTGGTAAGATCATTTTGAGGCTTACTAGTGAACATGTAAGGCCATAAATGTGCCCACTAGTTCACTAGTAAGATCATTTTGAGGCTTACTAGTTGACATGTAAGCCACAAAACGCTCACCAATTCACTAGTAAGATCATTTTGAGGCTTACTATTTTGACATGTAAGCCACAAAACGCCCACTAGTAAGATCATTTTGAGGCTCACTAGTTGACATGTAAGCCACAAAACGCCCACTAGTTTACTAGTAAGATCATTTTGACGCTTACTAGTGAACACGTAAGGCCATAAATGTGCCCACTAGTTCACTAGTAAGATCATTTTGAGGCTTACTATTTGACATGTAAGCCACAAAACGCCCACTAGTTCACTAGTAAGATCATTTTGAGGCTTACTAGTGAACATGCAAGCCACAAAACGCTCACTAGTTCACTAGTAAGATCATTTTGACGCTTACTAGTGAACACGTAAGGCCATAAATGTGCCCACTAGTTCACTAGTAAGATCATTTTGAGGCTTACTATTTGACATGTAAGCCGCAAAACGCCCACTAGTTCACTGGTAAGATCATTTTGAGGCTTACTAGTGAACATGTAAGGCCATAAATGTGCCCACTAGTTCACTAGTAAGATCATTTTGAGGCTTACTAGTTGACATGTAAGCCACAAAACGCTCACTAATTCACTAGTAAGGTCATTTTGACGCTTACTAGTGAACATGTAAGCCACAAAACGCCCACTAGTTCATTAGTAAGATCATTTTGAGGCTTACTTGTTGACATGTAAGCCGCAAAACGCCCACTAGTTCACTCGTAAGATCATTTTGAGGCTTACTAGTTGACATGCAAGCCGCAAAACGCCCACTAGTTCACTAGTAAGGTCATTTTGACGCTTACTAGTGAACATGTAAGGCCATAAATGTGCCCACTAGTTCACTAGTAAGATAATTTTGAGGCTCACTAGTTGACATGTAAGCCACAAAACGCCCACTAGTTCACTAGTAAGATCATTTTGAGGCTTACTAGTGAACACGTAAGGCCATAAATGTGCCCACTAGTTCACTAGTAAGATCATTTTGAGGCTTACTAGTTGACATGTAAGCCGCAAAACGCCCACTAGTTCACTCGTAAGATCATTTTGAGGCTTACTTGTTGACATGTAAGCCGCAAAACACCCACTAGTTCACTCGTAAGATCATTTTGAGGCTTACTAGTTGACATGCAAGCCGCAAAACGCCCACTAGTTCACTAGTAAGATCATTTTGACGCTTACTAGTGAACACGTAAGGCCATAAATGTGCCCACTAGTTCACTAGTAAGATCATTTTGAGGCTTACGAGTGAAGATGTAAGCCACAAAACGCCCACTAGTTCACTAGTAAGATCATTTTGACGCTTACTAGTGAACACGTAAGGCCATAAATGTGCCCACTAGTTCACTAGTAAGATCATTTTGAGGCTTACTATTTTGACATGTAAGCCACAAAACGCCCACTAGTAAGATCATTTTGAGGCTCACTAGTTGACATGTAAGCCACAAAACGCCCACTAGTTTACTAGTAAGATAATTTTGACGCTTACTAGTGAACACGTAAGGCCATAAATGTGCCCACTAGTTCACTAGTAAGATCATTTTGAGGCTTACTATTTGACATGTAAGCCACAAAACGCCCACTAGTTCACTAGTAAGATCATTTTGAGGCTTACTAGTGAACACGTAAGGCCATAAATGTCCCCACTAGTTCACTAGTAAGATCATTTTGAGGCTTACTATTTGACATGTAAGCCGCAAAACGCCCACTAGTTCACTGGTAAGATCATTTTGAGGCTTACTAGTGAACATGTAAGGCCATAAATGTGCCCACTAGTTCACTAGTAAGATCATTTTGAGGCTTACTAGTTGACATGTAAGCCACAAAATGCCGACTAGTTCACTAGTAAGATCATTTTGACGCTTACTAGTGAACATGTAAGCCACAAAACGCCCACTAGGTCACTAGTAAGATCATTTTGAGGCTTACTAGTTGACATGTAAGCCTCAAAACGCCCACTAGTTCACTCGTAAGATAATTTTGAGGCTTACTAGTTGACATGTAAGCCACAAAATGCCCACTAGTTCACTAGTAGGATCATTTTGAGGCTTACTAGTTGACAATTAAGCCACAAAACGCCCACTAGTTCACTAGTAAGATCATTTTGAGGCTTACTAGTTGACATGTAAGCCACAAAACATTCACTAGTTCACTAGTAAGGTCATTTTGACGCTCACTAGTGAACATGTAAGCCACAAAACGCCCACTAGTTCACTAGTAAGATCATTTTGAGGCTCACTAGTTGACATGTAAGCCGCAAAACGCCCACTAGTTCACTAGTAAGATCATTTTGAGGCTTACTAATTCACATGTAAGCCGCAAAATGCCCACTAGTGTACGAGTAAGATCATTTTGAGGCTTACTAGTTGACATGTAAGCCGCAAAACGCCTACTAGTTCACTAGTAAGATCATTTTGAGGCTTACTAGTTGCCGAGTGCGGCCGGGGAGCAGGCCCCTTGGACAGGTTGAGATATAAAAAAATAATAATCCCCGTTCCGTCTCAATGGCGGGAAGCAGGCCGCACTCGGGCGCCGAGTGCGGCGGGCAGCAGGCCTCTTGGACAGGTTGAGAGACAAAAAAATAATAATCCCCGTTCAGTCTCAACGGCGGGGTGCGGGCCGGCCCGGCGGCTAAGTGCGGCCGGCCGCGGAGTGCGGCCGCGCAGTGCGGCCGCGGAGTGCGGCCGGGGAGCAGGCCCCTTGGACAGGTTGAGAGATAAAAAAATAATAATCCCGTTCAGTCTCAATGGCGGGGTGCGGGCCGGCCCGGCGGCGGAGTGCGGCCGAGGAGCAGGCCCCTTGGACAGGTTGAGAGATAAAAAAATAATAATCCCCGCTCAGTCTCAATGGCGGGGAGCAGGCCGACCCGGCGGCGGAGTGCGGCCGGGGAGCAGGCCTCTTGGACAGGTTGAGAGATAAAAAAATAAAATCCCCGTCCAGTCTCAATGGCGGGGAGCAGGCCGCACTCGGCCTCCGAGTGCAGCGGGCAGCAGGCCTCTTGGACAGGTTGAGAGATAAAAAAATAATAATCCCCGTTCAGTGTCAATGGTGGGGTGCGGGCCGACCCGGCGGCGGAGTGCGGCCGGGGAGCAGGCCTCTTGGACAGGTTGAGAGATAAAAAAATCAAATCCCCGTCCAGTCTCAATGGCGGGGAGCAGGCCGCACTCGGCCTCCGAGTGCAGCGGGCAGCAGGCCTCTTGGACAGGTTGAGAGATAAAAAAATAATAATCCCCGTTCAGTGTCAATGGTGGGGTGCGGGCCGACCCGGCGGCGGAGTGCGGCCGGGGAGCAGGCCTCTTGGCCACCGCACTCAATGCCGAGTGCGGTGGTACGCAGGCCTCTTAGACAGGTTGAGAGATAAAAAAATAATAATCCCCGTTCAGTGTCAATGGTGGGGTGCGGGCCGACCCGGCGGCGGAGTGCGGCCGGGGAGCAGGCCTCTTGGACAGGTTGAGAGATAAAAAAATAAAATCCCCGTCCAGTCTCAATGGCGGGGAGCAGGCCGCACTCGGCCTCCGAGTGCAGCGGGCAGCAGGCCTCTTGGACAGGTTGAGAGATAAAAAAATAATAATCCCCGTTCAGTCTCAATGGCGGGGAGCAGGCCGCACTCGGCTGCCGAGTGCGGTGGTACGCAGGCCTCTTAGACAGGTTGAGAGATAAAAAAATAATAATCCCCGTGCAGTCTCAATGGCGGGGTGCGGGTCGGCCCGGCGGCGGAGTGCGGCCGGGGAGCAGGCCCCATGGACAGGTTGAGAGATAAAAAAAAATGGCCGGGGAAGAGGTCTCTTGGCCGGGGTGAATAGTGTTGGAACGCGGCCCGCGCAAATAGTAGCGGCTGGAGGTACCGGGGGCGAAGCCCTCCACGGCCCGGCGGCCGAGTTAAAAAAAAAAAAAATCCCCGTGCAGTCTCAATGGCGGGGTGCGGGCCGGCCCGGCTGCCGAGTGTGGCCGGGGAAGAGGCCTCTTGGCCGGGGTGAATAGTGTTGGAACGCGACCCGCGGAAATAGTAGCGGCTGGAGGTACCGGGGGCGAAGCCCGCCCCGGCCCGGCGGCCGAGTTAAAAAAAAAAATAATCCCCGTGCAGTCTCAATGGCGGCGTGAAGGCCGGCCCGGCGGCCGAGTGTGGCCGGGGAAGAGGCCTCTTGGCCGGGGTGAATAGTGTTGGAACGCGGCCCGCGGAAATAGTAGCGGCTGGAGGTACCGGGGGCAAAGCCCGCCCCGGCCCGGCGGCCGAGTTAAAAAAAATAATAATCCCCGTTCAGTCTCAATGGCGGGGAGCAGGCTGCACTCGGCCACCGAGTGCGGCGGGCAGCAGGCCTCTTGGACAGGTTGAGAGATAAAAAAATAATAATCCCCGTGCAGTCTCAATGGCGGGGTGCGGGCCGGCCCGGCGGCCGAGTGTGGCCGGGGAAGAGGCCTCTTGGCCGGGGTGAATAGTGTTGGAACGCAGCCCGCGGAAATAGTAGCGGTTGGAGGTACCGGGGGCGAAGCCCGCCCCGGCCCGGCGGCCGAGTTAAAAAAAAAAAAAATCCCGGTGCAGTCTCAATGGCGGCGTGCGGGCCGGCCCGGCGGCCGAGTGTGGCCGGGGAAGAGGCCTCTTGGCCGGGGTGAATAGTGTTGGAACGCGGCCCGCGGAAATAGTAGCGGCTGGAGGTACCGGGGGCAAAGCCCGCCCCGGCCCGGCGGCCGAGTTAAAAAAAATAATAATCCCCGTTCAGTCTCAATGGCGGGGAGCAGGCTGCACTCGGCCACCGAGTGCGGCGGGCAGCAGGCCTCTTGGACAGGTTGAGAGATAAAAAAATAATAATCCCCGTGCAGTCTCAATGGCGGGGTGCGGGCCGGCCCGGCGGCCGAGTGTGGCCGGGGAAGAGGCCTCTTGGCCGGGGTGAATAGTGTTGGAACGCGGCCCGCGGAAATAGTAGCGGTTGGAGGTACCGGGGGCGAAGCCCGCCCCGGCCCGGCGGCCGAGTTAAAAAAAATAATAATCCCCGTTCAGTCTCAATGGCGGGCAGCAGGCTGCACTCGGCCGCCGAGTGCGGCGGGCAGCAGGCCTCTTGGACAGGTTGAGAGATAAAAAAATAATAATCCCCGTGCAGTCTCAATGGCAGGGTGCGGGCCGGCCCGGCTGCCGAGTGTGGCCGGGGAAGAGGCCTCTTGGCCGGGGTGAATAGTGTTGGAACGCGGCCCGCGGAAATAGTAGCGGCTGGAGGTACCGGGGGCGAAGCCCGCCCCGGCCCGGCGGCCGAGTTAAAAAAAAAAAAATCCCCGTGCAGTCTCAATGGCGGGGCGCAGGCTGCACTCGGCCACCGAGTGCGGCGGGCAGCAGGCCTCTTGGACAGGTTGAGAGAAAAAAATATTATAATCCCCGTGCAGTCTCAATGGCGGGGTGCGGGCCGGCCCGGCGGCCGAGTGTGGCCGGGGAAGAGGCCTCTTGTGAACACGTAAGGCCATAAATGTGCCCACTAGTTCACTAGTAAGATCATTTTGAGGCTTACTATTTGACATGTAAGCCACAAAACGCCCACTAGTTCACTAGTAAGATCATTTTGAGGCTTACTAGTGAACACGTAAGGCAATAAATGTGCCCACTAGTTCACTAGTAAGATCATTTTGAGGCTTACTATTTGACATGTAAGCCGCAAAACGCCCACTAGTTCACTAGTAAGATCATTTTGAGGCTTACTAGTGAACATGTAAGGCCATAAATGTGCCCACTAGTTCACTAGTAAGATCATTTTGAGGCTTACTAGTTGACATGTAAGCCACAAAATGCCGACTAGTTCACTAGTAAGATCATTTTGACGCTTACTAGTGAACATGTAAGCCACAAAACGCCCACTAGGTCACTAGTAAGATCATTTTGAGGCTTACTAGTTGACATGTAAGCCGCAAAACGCCCACTAGTTCACTCGTAAGATAATTTTGAGGCTTACTAGTTGACATGTAAGCCACAAAATGCCCACTAGTTCACTAGTAGGATCATTTTGAGGCTTACTAGTTGACAATTAAGCCACAAAACGCCCACTAGTTCACTAGTAAGATCATTTTGAGGCTTACTAGTTGACATGTAAGCCACAAAACATTCACTAGTTCACTAGTAAGGTCATTTTGACGCTCACTAGTGAACATGTAAGCCACAAAACGCCCACTAGTTCACTAGTAAGATCATTTTGAGGCTCACTAGTTGACATGTAAGCCGCAAAACGCCCACTAGTTCACTAGTAAGATCATTTTGAGGCTTACTAATTCACATGTAAGCCGCAAAATGCCCACTAGTGTACGAGTAAGATCATTTTGAGGCTTACTAGTTGACATGTAAGCCGCAAAACGCCTACTAGTTCACTAGTAAGATCATTTTGAGGCTTACTAGTTGCCGAGTGCGGCCGGGGAGCAGGCCCCTTGGACAGGTTGAGATATAAAAAATAATAATCCCCGTTCCGTCTCAATGGCGGGAAGCAGGCCGCACTCGGGCGCCGAGTGCGCCGAGAAGCCCGCCCCGGCCCGGCGGCCGAGTTAAAAAAAAAAATAATCCCCGTGCAGTCTCAATGGCGGGGTGCGGGTCGGCCCGGCGGCCGGGTGTGGCCGGAGAAGAGGCCTCTTGGCCGGGGTTAATAGTTTTGGAACGCGGCCCGCGGAAATAGTAGCGGCTGGAGGTACCGGGGGCGAAGCCCGCCCCGGCCCGGCGGCCGAGTTAAAAAAAAAAAAATCCCCGTGCAGTCTCAATGGCGGGGTGCGGGCCGGCCCGGTGGCCGGGTGTGGCCGGAGAAGAGGCCTCTTGGCCGGGGTTAATAGTTTTGGAACGCGGCCCGCGGAAATAGTAGCGGCTGGAGGTTCCGGGGGCGAAGCCCTCCCCGGCCCGGCGGCCGAGTTAAAAAAAATAATAATCCCCGTTCAGTCTCAATGGCGGGGTGCGGGCCGGCCCGGCGGCCGGGTGTGGCCGGAGAAGAGGCCTCTTGGCCGGGGTTAATAGTTTTGGAACGCGGCCCGCGGAAATAGTAGCGGCTGGAGGTTCCGGGGGCGAAGCCCTCCCCGGCCCGGCGGCCGAGTTAAAAAAAATAATAATCCCCGTGCAGTCTCAATGGCGTGGTGCGGGCCGGCCCGGCGGCCGGGTGTGGCCGGAGAAGAGGCCTCTTGGCCGGGGTTAATAGTTTTGGAACGCGGGCCGCGGAAATAGTAGCGGCTGGAGGTACCGGGGGCGAAGCCCGCCCCGGCCCGGCGGCCGAGTTAAAAAAAATAATAATCCCCGTGCAGTCTCAATGGCGGGGTGCGGGCCGGTCCGGTGGCCGGGTTGGCCGGGGTTAATAGTTTTGGAACGCGGCCCGCGGAAATAGTAGCGGCTGGAGGTACCGGGGGCGAAGCCCGCCCCGGCCCGGCGGCCGAGTTAAAAAAAAAAAAAATCCCCGTGCAGTCTCAATGGCGGGGTGCGGGCCGGCCCGGCGGCCGGGTGTGGCCGGAGAAGAGGCCTCTTGGCCGGGGTTAATAGTTTTGGAACGCGGCCCGCGGAAATAGTAGCGGCTGGAGGTACCGGGGGCGAAGCCCGCCCCGGCCCGGCGGCCGAGTTAAAAAAAATAATAATCCCCATGCAGTCTCAATGGCGGGGTGCGGGCCGGCCCGGCGGCCGGGTATGGCCGGAGAAGAGGCCTCTTGCCCGGGGTGAATAGTGTTGGAAGGCGGCCCGCGGAAATAGTAGCGGCTGGAGGTACCGGGGGCGAAGCCCTCCCCGGCCCGGCGGCCGAGTTAAAAAAAATAATAATCCCCGTTCAGTCTCAATGGCGGGGTGCGGGCCGGCCCGGCGGCCGGGTGTGGCCGGAGAAGAGGCCTCTTGGCCGGGGTTGATAGTTTTGGAACGCGGCCCGCGGAAATAGTAGCGGCTGGAGGTACCGGGGGCGAAGCCCGCCCCGGCCCGGCGGCCGAGTTAAAAAAAATAATAATCCCCGTGCAGTCACAATGGCGGGGTGCGGGCCGGCCCGGTGGCCGGGTGTTGCCGGAGAAGAGGCCTCTTGGCCGGGGTTAATAGTTTTGGAACGCGGCCCGCGGAAATAGTAGCGGTTGGAGGTACCGGGGGCGAAGCCCGCCCCGGCCCGGCGGCCGAGTTAAAAAAAATAATAATCCCCGTTCAGTCTCAATGGCGGGGTGCGGGCCGGCCCGGCGGCCGGGTGTTGCCGGGGAAGAGGCCTCTTGCCCGAGGTGAATAGTGTTGGAACGCGGCCCGCGGAAATAGTAGCGGCTGGAGGTACCGGGGGCGAAGCCCGCCCCGGCCCGGCGGCCGAGTTAAAAAAAATAATAATCCCCATTCAGTCTCAATGGCGGGGTGCGGGCCGGCCCGGTGGCCGGGTGTGGCCGGAGAAGAGGCCTCTTGGCCGGGGTTAATAGTTTTGGAACGCGGCCCGCGGAAATAGTAGCGGCTGGAGGTACCGGGGGCGAAGCCCGCCCCGGCCCGGCGGCCGAGTTAAAAAAAAAAATAATCCCCGTTCAGTCTCAATGGCGGGGTGCGGGCCGGCCCGGCGGCCGGGTGTGGCCGGGGAAGAGGCCTCTTGCCCGGGGTGAATAGTGTTGGAACGCGGCCCTCGGAAATAGTAGCGGCTGGAGGTACCGGGGGCGTAGCCCGCCCCGGCCCGGCGGCCGAGTTAAAAAAAATAATAATCCCCGTTCAGTCTCAATGGTGGGGTGCGGGCCGGCCCGGTGGCCGGGTGTGGCCGGAGAAGAGGCCTCTTGGCCGGGGTTAATAGTTTTGGAACGCGGCCCGCGGAAATAGTAGCGGCTGGAGGTACCGGGGGCGAAGCCCGCCCCGGCCCGGCGGCCGAGTTAAAAAAAATAATAATCCCCGTGCAGTCTCAATGGCGTGGTGCGGGCCGGCCCGGCGGCAGGGTGTGGCCGGAGAAGAGGCCTCTTGGCCGGGGTTAATAGTTTTGGAACGCGGGCCGCGGAAATAGTAGCGGCTGGAGGTACCGGGGGCGAAGCCCGCCCCGGCCCGGCGGCCGAGTTAAAAAAAAAAAAAATCCCCGTGCAGTCTCAATGGCGGGGTGCGGGCCGGCCCGGTGGCCGGGTTGGCCGGGGTTAATAGTTTTGGAACGCGGCCCGCGGAAATAGTAGCGGCTGGAGGTACCGGGGGCGAAGCCCGCCCCGGCCCGGCGGCCGAGTTAAAAAAAATAATAATCCCCGTGCAGTCTCAATGGCGGGGTGCGGGCCGGCCCGGCGGCCGGGTGTGGCCGGAGAAGAGGCCTCTTGGCCGGGGTTAATAGTTTTGGAACGCGGCCCGCGGAAATAGTAGCGGCTGGAGGTACCGGGGGCGAAGCCCGCCCCGGCCCGGCGGCCGAGTTAAAAAAAAAAAATCCCCGTGCAGTCTCAATGGCGGGGTACGGGCCGGCCCGGTGGCCGGGTGTGGCCGGAGAAGAGGCCTCTTGGCCGGGGTTAATAGTTTTGGAACGCGGCCCGCGGAAATAGTAGCGGCTGGAGGTTCCGGGGGCGAAGCCCTCCCCGGCTCGGCGGCCGAGTTAAAAAAAAAAAATAATCCCCGTTCAGTCTCAATGGCGGGGTGCGGGCCGGCCCGGCGGCCGGGTGTGGCCGGAGAAGAGGCCTCTTGGCCGGGGTTAATAGTTTTGGAACGCGGCCCGCGGAAATAGTAGCGGCTGGAGGTACCGGGGGCGAAGCCCGCCCCGGCCCGGCGGCCGAGTTAAAAAAAAAAATAATCCCCGTTCAGTCTCAATGGCGGGGTGCGGGCCGGCCCGGCGGCCGGGTGTGGCCGGAGAAGAGGCCTCTTGGCCGGGGTTAATAGTTTTGGAACGCGGGCCGCGGAAATAGTAGCGGCTGGAGGTACCGGGGGCGAAGCCCGCCCCGGCCCGGCGGCCGAGTTAAAAAAAAAAAAAATCCCCGTGCAGTCTCAATGGCGGGGTGCGGGCCGGCCCGGTGGCCGGGTTGGCCGGGGTTAATAGTTTTGGAACGCGGCCCGCGGAAATAGTAGCGGCTGGAGGTACCGGGGGCGAAGCCCGCCCCGGCCCGGCGGCCGAGTTAAAAAAAAAAAAAATCCCCGTGCAGTCTCAATGGTGGGGTGCGGGCCGGCCCGGCGGCCGGGTGTGGCCGGAGAAGAGGCCTCTTGGCCGGGGTTAATAGTTTTGGAACGCGGCCCGCGGAAATAGTAGCGGCTGGAGGTACCGGGGGCGAAGCCCGCCCCGGCCCGGCGGCCGAGTTAAAAAAAATAATAATCCCCATGCAGTCTCAATGGCGGGGTGCGGGCCGGCCCGGCGGCCGGGTATGGCCGGAGAAGAGGCCTCTTGCCCGGGGTGAATAGTGTTGGAAGGCGGCCCGCGGAAATAGTAGCGGCTGGAGGTACCGGGGGCGAAGCCCTCCCCGGCCCGGCGGCCGAGTTAAAAAAAAAAATAATCCCCGTTCAGTCTCAACGGCGGGGTGCGGGCCGGCCCGGCGGCCGGGTGTGGCCGGAGATGAGGCCTCTTGGCCGGGGTTGATAGTTTTGGAACGCGGCCCGCGGAAATAGTAGCGGCTGGAGGTACCGGGGGCGAAGCCCGTCCCGGCCCGGCGGCCGAGTTAAAAAAAATAATAATCCCCGTGCAGTCTCAATGGCGGGGTGCGGGCCGGCCCGGCGGCCGGGTGTGGCCGGAGAAGAGGCCTCTTGGCCGGGGTTAATAGTTTTGGAACGCGGCCCGCGGAAATAGTAGCGGCTGGAGGTACCGGGGGCGAAGCCCGCCCCGGCCCGGCGGCCGAGTTAAAAAAAAAAAAAAATCCCCGTGCAGTCACAATGGCGGGGTGCGGGCCGGCCCGGTGGCCGGGTGTTGCCGGAGAAGAGGCCTCTTGGCCGGGGTTAATAGTTTTGGAACGCGGCCCGCGGAAATAGTAGCGCCTGGAGGTACCGGGGGCAAAGCCCGCCCCGGCCCGGCGGCCGAGTTAAAAAAAAAAAAATCCCCGTGCAGTCTCAATGGCGGGGTGTGTGCCGGCCCGGTGGCCGGGTGTGGCCGGAGAAGAGGCCTCTTGGCCGGGGTTAATAGTTTTGGAACACGGCCCGCGGAAATAGTAGCGGCTGGAGGTACCGGGGGCGAAGCCCGCCCCGGCCCGGCGGCCGAGTTAAAAAAAATAATAATCCCCGTGCAGTCTCAATGGCGGGGTGCGGGCCGGCCCGGTGGCCGGGTGTTGCCGGAGAAGAGGCCTCTTGGCCGGGGTTAATAGTTTTGGAATGCGGCCCGCGGAAATAGTAGCGGCTGGAGGTACCGGGGGCGAAGCCCGCCCCGGCCCGGCGGCCGAGTTAAAAAAAATAATAATCCCCATGCAGTCTCAATGGCGGGGTGCGGGCCGGCCCGGTGGCCGGGTGTTGCCGGAGAAGAGGCCTCTTGGCCGGGGTTAATAGTTTTGGAATGCGGCCCGCGGAAATAGTAGCGGCTGGAGGTACCGGGGGCGAAGCCCGCCCCGGCCCGGCGGCCGAGTTAAAAAAAATAATAATCACCGTTCAGTCTCAATGGCGGGTTGCGGGCCGGCCCGGTGGCCGGGTGTGGCCGGAGAAGAGGCCTCTTGGCCGGTGTTAATAGTTTTGGAACGCGGCCCGCGGAAATAGTAGCGGCTGGAGGTACCGGGGGCGAAGCCCGCCCCGGCCCGGTGGCCGAGTTAAAAAAAAAATAATCCCCGTGCAGTCTCAATGGCGGGGTGCGGGCCGGCCCGGCGGCCGGGTGTGGCCGGGGAAGAGGCCTCTTGCCCGGGGTGAATAGTGTTGGAACGCGGGCCGCGGAAATAGTAGCGGCTGGAGGTACCGGGGGCGAAGCCCGCCCCGGCCCGGCGGCCGAGTTAAAAAAAATAATAATCCCCGTGCAGTCTCAATGGCGGGGTGCGGGCCGGCCCGGTGGCCGGGTTGGCCGAGGTTAATAGTTTTGGAACGCGGCCCGCGGAAATAGTAGCGGCTGGAGGTACCGGGGGCGAAGCCCGCCCCGGCCCGGCGGCCGAGTTAAAAAAAATAATAATCCCCGTGCAGTCTCAATGGCGGGGTGCGGGCCGGCCCGGCGGCCGGTTGTGGCCGGAGAAGAGGCCTCTTGGCCGGGGTTAATAGTTTTGGAACGCGGCCCGCGGAAATAGTAGCGGCTGGAGGTACCGGGGGCGAAGCCCGCCCCGGCCCGGCGGCCGAGTTAAAAAAAATAATAATCCCCGTGCAGTCTCAATGGCGTGGTGCGGGCCGGCCCGGCGGCAGGGTGTGGCCGGAGAAGAGGCCTCTTGGCCGGGGTTAATAGTTTTGGAACGCGGGCCGCGGAAATAGTAGCGGCTGGAGGTACCGGGGGCGAAGCCCGCCCCGGCCCGGCGGCCGAGTTAAAAAAAAAAAAAATCCCCGTGCAGTCTCAATGGCGGGGTGCGGGCCAGCCCGGTGGCCGGGTTGGCCGGGGTTAATAGTTTTGGAACGCGGCCCGCGGAAATAGTAGCGGCTGGAGGTACCGGGGGCGAAGCCCGCCCCGGCCCGGCGGCCGAGTTAAAAAAAATAATAATCCCCGTGCAGTCTCAATGGCGGGGTGCGGGCCGGCCCGGCGGCCGGGTGTGGCCGGAGAAGAGGCCTCTTGGCCGGGGTTAATAGTTTTGGAACGCGGCCCGCGGAAATAGTAGCGGCTGGAGGTACCGGGGGCGAAGCCCGCCCCGGCCCGGCGGCCGAGTTAAAAAAAAAAAAATCCCCGTGCAGTCTCAATGGCGGGGTGCGGGCCGGCCCGGTGGCCGGGTGTGGCCGGAGAAGAGGCCTCTTGGCCGGGGTTAATAGTTTTGGAACGCGGACCGCGGAAATAGTAGCGGCTGGAGGTTCCGGGGGCGAAGCCCTCCCCGGCCCGGCGGCCGAGTTAAAAAAAAAAAAAATCCCCGTTCAGTCTCAATGGCGGGGTGCGGGCCGGCCCGGCGGCCGGGTGTGGCCGGAGAAGAGGCCTCTTGGCCGGGGTTAATAGTTTTGGAACGCGGCCCGCGGAAATAGTAGCGGCTGGAGGTACCGGGGGCGAAGCCCGCCCCGGCCCGGCGGCCGAGTTAAAAAAAATAATAATCCCTGTTCAGTCTCAATGGCGGGGTGCGGGCCGGCCCGGCGGCCGGGTGTGGCCGGAGAAGAGGCCTCTTGGCCGGGGTTAATAGTTTTGGAACGCGGGCCGCGGAAATAGTAGCGGCTGGAGGTACCGGGGGCGAAGCCCGCCCCGGCCCGGCGGCCGAGTTAAAAAAAAAAAATAATCCCCGTGCAGTCTCAATGGCGGGGTGCGGGCCGGCCCGGTGGCCGGGTTGGCCGGGGTTAATAGTTTTGGAACGCGGCCCGCGGAAATAGTAGCGGCTGGAGGTACCGGGGGCGAAGCCCGCCCCGGCCCGGCGGCCGAGTTAAAAAAAAAAATAATCCCCGTGCAGTCTCAATGGCGTGGTGCGGGCCGGCCCGGCGGCAGGGTGTGGCCGGAGAAGAGGCCTCTTGGCCGGGGTTAATAGTTTTGGAACGCGGGCCGCGGAAATAGTAGCGGCTGGAGGTACCGGGGGCGAAGCCCGCCCCGGCCCGGCGGCCGAGTTAAAAAAAAAAAAAATCCCCGTGCAGTCTCAATGGCGGGGTGCGGGCCGGCCCGGTGGCCGGGTTGGCCGGGGTTAATAGTTTTGGAACGCGGCCCGCGGAAATAGTAGCGGCTGGAGGTACCGGGGGCGAAGCCCGTCCCGGCCCGGCGGCCGAGTTAAAAAAAATAATAATCCCCGTGCAGTCTCAATGGCGGGGTGCGGGCCGGCCCGGCGGCCGGGTGTGGCCGGAGAAGAGGCCTCTTGGCCGGGGTTAATAGTTTTGGAACGCGGCCCGCGGAAATAGTAGCGGCTGGAGGTACCGGGGGCGAAGCCCGCCCCGGCCCGGCGGCCGAGTTAAAAAAAAAAAAAATCCCCGTGCAGTCACAATGGCGGGGTGCGGGCCGGCCCGGTGGCCGGGTGTTGCCGGAGAAGAGGCCTCTTGGCCGGGGTTAATAGTTTTGGAACGCGGCCCGCGGAAATAGTAGCGCCTGGAGGTACCGGGGGCAAAGCCCGCCCCGGCCCGGCGGCCGAGTTAAAAAAAAAAAAATCCCCGTGCAGTCTCAATGGCGGGGTGTGTGCCGGCCCGGTGGCCGGGTGTGGCCGGAGAAGAGGCCTCTTGGCCGGGGTTAATAGTTTTGGAACACGGCCCGCGGAAATAGTAGCGGCTGGAGGTACCGGGGGCGAAGCCCGCCCCGGCCCGGCGGCCGAGTTAAAAAAAATAATAATCCCCGTGCAGTCTCAATGGCGGGGTGCGGGCCGGCCCGGTGGCCGGGTGTTGCCGGAGAAGAGGCCTCTTGGCCGGGGTTAATAGTTTTGGAATGCGGCCCGCGGAAATAGTAGCGGCTGGAGGTACCGGGGGCGAAGCCCGCCCCGGCCCGGCGGCCGAGTTAAAAAAAATAATAATCCCCATGCAGTCTCAATGGCGGGGTGCGGGCCGGCCCGGTGGCCGGGTGTTGCCGGAGAAGAGGCCTCTTGGCCGGGGTTAATAGTTTTGGAATGCGGCCCACGGAAATAGTAGCGGCTGGAGGTACCGGGGGCGAAGCCCGCCCCGGCCCGGCGGCCGAGTTAAAAAAAATAATAATCACCGTTCAGTCTCAATGGCGGGTTGCGGGCCGGCCCGGTGGCCGGGTGTGGCCGGAGAAGAGGCCTCTTGGCCGGTGTTAATAGTTTTGGAACGCGGCCCGCGGAAATAGTAGCGGCTGGAGGTACCGGGGGCGAAGCCCGCCCCGGCCCGGTGGCCGAGTTAAAAAAAAAATAATCCCCGTGCAGTCTCAATGGCGGGGTGCGGGCCGGCCCGGTGGCCGGGTGTGGCCGGAGAAGAGGCCTCTTGGCCGGGGTTAATAGTTTTGGAACGCGGCCCGCGGAAATAGTAGCGGCTGGAGGTACCGGGGGCGAAGCCCGCCCCGGCCCGGCGGCCGAGTTAAAAAAAATAATAATCCCCGTGCAGTCTCAATGGCGGGGTGCGGGCCGGCCCGGCGGCCGGTTGTGGCCGGAGAAGAGGCCTCTTGGCCGGGGTTAATAGTTTTGGAACGCGGCCCGCGGAAATAGTAGCGGCTGGAGGTACCGGGGGCGAAGCCCGCCCCGGCCCGGCGGCCGAGTTTAAAAAAATAATAATCCCCGTTCAGTCTCAATGGCGGGGTGCGGGCCGGCCCGGCGGCCGGGTGTGGCCGGGGAAGAGGCCTCTTGCCCGGGGTGAATAGTGTTGGAACGCGGGCCGCGGAAATAGTAGCGGCTGGAGGTACCGGGGGCGAAGCCCGCCCCGGCCCGGCGGCCGAGTTAAAAAAAATAATAATCCCCGTGCAGTCTCAATGGCGGGGTGCGGGCCGGCCCGGTGGCCGGGTTGGCCGAGGTTAATAGTTTTGGAACGCGGCCCGCGGAAATAGTAGCGGCTGGAGGTACCGGGGGCGAAGCCCGCCCCGGCCCGGCGGCCGAGTTAAAAAAAATAATAATCCCCGTGCAGTCTCAATGGCGGGGTGCGGGCCGGCCCGGCGGCCGGTTGTGGCCGGAGAAGAGGCCTCTTGGCCGGGGTTAATAGTTTTGGAACGCGGCCCGCGGAAATAGTAGCGGCTGGAGGTACCGGGGGCGAAGCCCGCCCCGGCCCGGCGGCCGAGTTAAAAAAAATAATAATCCCCGTTCAGTCTCAATGGTGGGGTGCGGGCCGGCCCGGTGGCCGGGTGTGGCCGGAGAAGAGGCCTCTTGGCCGGGGTTAATAGTTTTGGAACGCGGCCCGCGGAAATAGTAGCGGCTGGAGGTACCGGGGGCGAAGCCCGCCCCGGCCCGGCGGCCGAGTTAAAAAAAATAATAATCCCCGTGCAGTCTCAATGGCGTGGTGCGGGCCGGCCCGGCGGCAGGGTGTGGCCGGAGAAGAGGCCTCTTGGCCGGGGTTAATAGTTTTGGAACGCGGGCCGCGGAAATAGTAGCGGCTGGAGGTACCGGGGGCGAAGCCCGCCCCGGCCCGGCGGCCGAGTTAAAAAAAAAAAAAATCCCCGTGCAGTCTCAATGGCGGGGTGCGGGCCGGCCCGGTGGCCGGGTTGGCCGGGGTTAATAGTTTTGGAACGCGGCCCGCGGAAATAGTAGCGGCTGGAGGTACCGGGGGCGAAGCCCGCCCCGGCCCGGCGGCCGAGTTAAAAAAAATAATAATCCCCGTGCAGTCTCAATGGCGGGGTGCGGGCCGGCCCGGCGGCCGGGTGTGGCCGGAGAAGAGGCCTCTTGGCCGGGGTTAATAGTTTTGGAACGCGGCCCGCGGAAATAGTAGCGGCTGGAGGTACCGGGGGCGAAGCCCGCCCCGGCCCGGCGGCCGAGTTAAAAAAAAAAAAATCCCCGTGCAGTCTCAATGGCGGGGTGCGGGCCGGCCCGGTGGCCGGGTGTGGCCGGAGAAGAGGCCTCTTGGCCGGGGTTAATAGTTTTGGAACGCGGCCCGCGGAAATAGTAGCGGCTGGAGGTTCCGGGGGCGAAGCCCTCCCCGGCCCGGCGGCCGAGTTAAAAAAAAAAATAATCCCCGTTCAGTCTCAATGGCGGGGTGCGGGCCGGCCCGGCGGCCGGGTGTGGCCGGAGAAGAGGCCTCTTGGCCGGGGTTAATAGTTTTGGAACGCGGCCCGCGGAAATAGTAGCGGCTGGAGGTACCGGGGGCGAAGCCCGCCCCGGCCCGGCGGCCGAGTTAAAAAAAATAATAATCCCCGTTCAGTCTCAATGGCGGGGTGCGGGCCGGCCCGGCGGCCGGGTGTGGCCGGAGAAGAGGCCTCTTGGCCGGGGTTAATAGTTTTGGAACGCGGGCCGCGGAAATAGTAGCGGCTGGAGGTACCGGGGGCGAAGCCCGCCCCGGCCCGGCGGCCGAGTTAAAAAAAAAAAATAATCCCCGTGCAGTCTCAATGGCGGGGTGCGGGCCGGCCCGGTGGCCGGGTTGGCCGGGGTTAATAGTTTTGGAACGCGGCCCGCGGAAATAGTAGCGGCTGGAGGTACCGGGGGCGAAGCCCGCCCCGGCCCGGCGGCCGAGTTAAAAAAAAAAATAATCCCCGTGCAGTCTCAATGGCGTGGTGCGGGCCGGCCCGGCGGCAGGGTGTGGCCGGAGAAGAGGCCTCTTGGCCGGGGTTAATAGTTTTGGAACGCGGGCCGCGGAAATAGTAGCGGCTGGAGGTACCGGGGGCGAAGCCCGCCCCGGCCCGGCGGCCGAGTTAAAAAAAAAAAAAATCCCCGTGCAGTCTCAATGGCGGGGTGCGGGCCGGCCCGGTGGCCGGGTTGGCCGGGGTTAATAGTTTTGGAACGCGGCCCGCGGAAATAGTAGCGGCTGGAGGTACCGGGGGCGAAGCCCGCCCCGGCCCGGCGGCCGAGTTAAAAAAAATAATAATCCCCGTGCAGTCTCAATGGCGGGGTGCGGGCCGGCCCGGCGGCCGGGTGTGGCCGGAGAAGAGGCCTCTTGGCCGGGGTTAATAGTTTTGGAACGCGGCCCGCGGAAATAGTAGCGGCTGGAGGTACCGGGGGCGAAGCCCGCCCCGGCCCGGCGGCCGAGTTAAAAAAAAAAAAATCCCCGTGCAGTCTCAATGGCGGGGTGCGGGCCGGCCCGGTGGCCGGGTGTGGCCGGAGAAGAGGCCTCTTGGCCGGGGTTAATAGTTTTGGAACGCGGCCCGCGGAAATAGTAGCGGCTGGAGGTTCCGGGGGCGAAGCCCTCCCCGGCCCGGCGGCCGAGTTAAAAAAAAAAATAATCCCCGTTCAGTCTCAATGGCGGGGTGCGGGCCGGCCCGGCGGCCGGGTGTGGCCGGAGAAGAGGCCTCTTGGCCGGGGTTAATAGTTTTGGAACGCGGCCCGCGGAAATAGTAGCGGCTGGAGGTACCGGGGGCGAAGCCCGCCCCGGCCCGGCGGCCGAGTTAAAAAAAATAATAATCCCCGTTCAGTCTCAATGGCGGGGTGCGGGCCGGCCCGGCGGCCGGGTGTGGCCGGAGAAGAGGCCTCTTGGCCGGGGTTAATAGTTTTGGAACGCGGGCCGCGGAAATAGTAGCGGCTGGAGGTACCGGGGGCGAAGCCCGCCCCGGCCCGGCGGCCGAGTTAAAAAAAAAAATAATCCCCGTGCAGTCTCAATGGCGGGGTGCGGGCCGGCCCGGTGGCCGGGTTGGCCGGGGTTAATAGTTTTGGAACGCGGCCCGCGGAAATAGTAGCGGCTGGAGGTACCGGGGGCGAAGCCCGCCCCGGCCCGGCGGCCGAGTTAAAAAAAAAAATAATCCCCGTGCAGTCTCAATGGCGGGGTGCGGGCCGGCCCGGCGGCCGGGTGTGGCCGGAGAAGAGGCCTCTTGGCCGGGGTTGATAGTTTTGGAACGCGGCCCGCGGAAATAGTAGCGGCTGGAGGTACCGGGGGCGAAGCCCGTCCCGGCCCGGCGGCCGAGTTAAAAAAAATAATAATCCCCGTGCAGTCTCAATGGCGGGGTGCGGGCCGGCCCGGCGGCCGGGTGTGGCCGGAGAAGAGGCCTCTTGGCCGGGGTTAATAGTTTTGGAACGCGGCCCGCGGAAATAGTAGCGGCTGGAGGTACCGGGGGCGAAGCCCGCCCCGGCCCGGCGGCCGAGTTAAAAAAAAAAAAAATCCCCGTGCAGTCACAATGGCGGGGTGCGGGCCGGCCCGGTGGCCGGGTGTTGCCGGAGAAGAGGCCTCTTGGCCGGGGTTAATAGTTTTGGAACGCGGCCCGCGGAAATAGTAGCGCCTGGAGGTACCGGGGGCAAAGCCCGCCCCGGCCCGGCGGCCGAGTTAAAAAAAAAAAAATCCCCGTGCAGTCTCAATGGCGGGGTGCGGGCCGGCCCGGTGGCCGGGTGTGGCCGGAGAAGAGGCCTCTTGGCCGGGGTTAATAGTTTTGGAACACGGCCCGCGGAAATAGTAGCGGCTGGAGGTACCGGGGGCGAAGCCCGCCCCGGCCCGGCGGCCGAGTTAAAAAAAATAATAATCCCCGTGCAGTCTCAATGGCGGGGTGCGGGCCGGCCCGGTGGCCGGGTGTGGCCGGAGAAGAGGCCTCTTGGCCGGGGTTAATAGTTTTGGAACGCGGCCCGCGGAAATAGTAGCGGCTGGAGGTACCGGGGGCGAAGCCCGCCCCGGCCCGGCGGCCGAGTTAAAAAAAATAATAATCCCCGTGCAGTCTCAATGGCGGGGTGCGGGCCGGCCCGGCGGCCGGGTGTGGCCGGAGAAGAGGCCTCTTGGCCGGGGTTAATAGTTTTGGAACGCGGCCCGCGGAAATAGTAGCGCCTGGAGGTACCGGGGGCAAAGCCCGCCCCGGCCCGGCGGCCGAGTTAAAAAAAAAAAAATCCCCGTGCAGTCTCAATGGCGGGGTGCGGGCCGGCCCGGTGGCCGGGTGTGGCCGGAGAAGAGGCCTCTTGGCCGGGGTTAATAGTTTTGGAACACGGCCCGCGGAAATAGTAGCGGCTGGAGGTACCGGGGGCGAAGCCCGCCCCGGCCCGGCGGCCGAGTTAAAAAAAATAATAATCCCCGTGCAGTCTCAATGGCGGGGTGCGGGCCGGCCCGGTGGCCGGGTGTGGCCGGAGAAGAGGCCTCTTGGCCGGGGTTAATAGTTTTGGAACGCGGCCCGCGGAAATAGTAGCGGCTGGAGGTACCGGGGGCGAAGCCCGCCCCGGCCCGGCGGCCGAGTTAAAAAAAATAATAATCCCCGTGCAGTCTCAATGGCGGGGTGCGGGCCGGCCCGGCGGCCGGGTGTGGCCGGAGAAGAGGCCTCTTGGCCGGGGTTAATAGTTTTGGAACGCGGCCCGCGGAAATAGTAGCGGCTGGAGGTATCGGGGGCGAAGCCCGCCCCGGCCCGGCGGCCGAGTTAAAAAAAATAATAATCCCCGTGCAGTCTCAATGGCGGGGTGCGGGCCGGCCCGGTGGCCGGGTGTGGCCGGAGAAGAGGCCTCTTGGCCGGGGTTAATAGTTTTGGAACGCGGCCCGCGGAAATAGTAGCGGCTGGAGGTACCGGGGGCGAAGCCTGCCCCGGCCCGGAGGCCCACTTAAAAAAATTAATAATCCCCGTGCAGTCTCAATGGCTCGGTGCGGGCCGGCCCGGCGGCCGGGTGTGGCCGGAGAAGAGGCCTCTTGGCCGGGGTTAATAGTTTTGGAACGCGGCCCGCGGAAATAGTAGCGGCTGGAGGTACCGGGGGCGAAGCCCGCCCCGGCCCGGCGGCCGAGTTAAAAAAAAAAAAATCCCCGTGCAGTCTCAATGGCGGGGTGCGGGCCGGCCCGGTGGCCGGGTTGGCCGGGGTTAATAGTTTTGGAACGCGGCCCGCGGAAATAGTAGCGGCTGGAGGTACCGGGGGCGAAGCCCGCCCCGGCCCGGCGGCCGAGTTAAAAAAAATAATAATCCCCGTACAGTCTCAATGGCGGGGTGCGGGCCGGCCCGGCGGCCGGGTGTGGCCGGAGAAGAGGCCTCTTGGCCGGGGTTAATAGTTTTGGAAATGCGGCCCGCGGAAATAGTAGCGGCTGGAGGTACCGGGGGCGAAGCCCGCCCCGGCCCGGCGGCCGAGTTAAAAAAAAAAATAATCCCCGTGCAGTCTCAATGGCGGGGCGCAGGCCGGCCCGGCGGCCGAGTGTGGCCGGGGAAGAGGCCTCTTGGCCGGGGTGAATAGTGTTGGAACGCGGCCCGCGGAAATAGTAGCGGCTGGAGGTACCGGGGGCGAAGCCCGCCCCGGCCCGGCGGCCGAGTTAAAAAAAAAAATAATCCCCGTGCAGTCTCAATGGCGGGGTGCGGGCCGGCCCGGTGGCCGGGTGTGGCCGGAGAAGAGGCCTCTTGGCCGGGGTTAATAGTTTTGGAACGCGGCCCGCGGAAATAGTAGCGGCTGGAGGTACCGGGGGCGAAGCCCGCCCCGGCCCGGCGGCCCAGTTAAAAAAAATAATAATCCCCGTGCAGTCTCAATGGCGGGGTGCGGGCCGGCCCGGCGGCCGGGTGTGGCCGGAGAAGAGGCCTCTTGGCCGGGGTTAAGAGTTTTGGAACGCGGCCCGCGGAAATAGTAGCGGCTGGAGGTACCGGGGGCGAAGCCCGCCCCGGCCCGGCGGCCGAGTTAAAAAAAATAATAATCCCCGTTCAGTCTCAATGGCGGGGAGCAGGCTGCACTCGGCCACCGAGTGCGGCGGGCAGCAGGCCTCTTGGACAGGTTGAGAGAAAAAAAAATTATAAT
The DNA here is from genome assembly GCF_025434085.1 of Hippocampus zosterae. Lineage (NCBI taxonomy): Eukaryota > Metazoa > Chordata > Actinopteri > Syngnathiformes > Syngnathidae > Hippocampus > Hippocampus zosterae. Next base: position 10,290,780 of record NC_067457.1, read on the forward strand.
CCCCGTGCAGTCTCAATGGCGGGGTGCGGGCCGGCCCGGCGGCCGAGTGTGGCCGGGGAAGAGGCCTCTTGGCCGGGGTGAATAGTGTTGGAACGCGGCCCGCAGAAATAGTAGCGGTTGGAGGTACCGGGGGCGAAGCCCGCCCCGGCCCGGCGGCCGAGTTAAAAAAAAAAAATCCCCGTTCAGTCTCAATGGTGGGGTGCGGGCCGGCCCGGTGGCCGGGTGTGGCCGGAGAAGAGGCCTCTTGGCCGGGGTTAATAGTTTTGGAACGCGGCCCGCGGAAATAGTAGCGGCTGGAGGTACCGGGGGCTAAGCCCGCCCCGGCCCGGCGGCCGAGTTAAAAAAAATAATAATCCCCGTGCAGTCTCAATGGCGGGGTGCGGGCCGGCCCGGCGGCCGGGTGTGGCCGGAGAAGAGGCCTCTTGGCCGGGGTTAATAGTTTTGGAACGCGGCCCGCGGAAATAGTAGCGGCTGGAGGTACCGGGGGCGAAGCCCGCCCCGGCCCGGCGGCCGAGTTAAAAAAAAAAAAATCCCCGTGCAGTCTCAATGGCGGGGTGCGGGCCGGCCCGGTGGCCGGGTGTGGCCGGAGAAGAGGCCTCTTGGCCGGGGTTAATAGTTTTGGAACGCGGCCCGCGGAAATAGTAGCGGCTGGAGGTACCGGGGGCGAAGCCCGCCCCGGCCCGGCGGCCGAGTTAAAAAAAAAAAAAATCCCCGTGCAGTCTCAATGGCGGGGTGCGGGCCGGCCCGGTGGCCGGGTGTGGCCGGAGAAGAGGCCTCTTGGCCGGGGTTAATAGTTTTGGAACGCGGCCCGCGGAAATAGTAGCGGCTGGAGGTACCGGGGGCGAAGCCCGCCCCGGCCCGGCGGCCGAGTTAAAAAAAAAAAAAAATCCCCGTGCAGTCTCAATGGTGGGGTGCGGGCCGGCCCGGCGGCCGGGTGTGGCCGGAGAAGAGGCCTCTTGGCCGGGGTTAATAGTTTTGGAACGCGGCCCGCGGAAATAGTAGCGGCTGGAGGTACCGGGGGCGAAGCCCGCCCCGGCCCGGCGGCCGAGTTAAAAAAAATAATAATCCCCATGCAGTCTCAATGGCGGGGTGCGGGCCGGCCCGGCGGCCGGGTATGGCCGGAGAAGAGGCCTCTTGCCCGGGGTGAATAGTGTTGGAAGGCGGCCCGCGGAAATAGTAGCGGCTGGAGGTACCGGGGGCGAAGCCCTCCCCGGCCCGGCGGCCGAGTTAAAAAAAATAATAATCCCCGTTCAGTCTCAACGGCGGGGTGCGGGCCGGCCCGGCGGCCGGGTGTGGCCGGAGAAGAGGCCTCTTGGCCGGGGTTGATAGTTTTGGAACGCGGCCCGCGGAAATAGTAGCGGCTGGAGGTACCGGGGGCGAAGCCCGTCCCGGCCCGGCGGCCGAGTTAAAAAAAATAATAATCCCCGTGCAGTCTCAATGGCGGGGTGCGGGCCGGCCCGGCGGCCGGGTGTGGCCGGAGAAGAGGCCTCTTGGCCGGGGTTAATAGTTTTGGAACGCGGCCCGCGGAAATAGTAGCGGCTGGAGGTACCGGGGGCGAAGCCCGCCCCGGCCCGGCGGCCGAGTTAAAAAAAAAAAAATCCCCGTGCAGTCACAATGGCGGGGTGCGGGCCGGCCCGGTGGCCGGGTGTTGCCGGAGAAGAGGCCTCTTGGCCGGGGTTAATAGTTTTGGAACGCGGCCCGCGGAAATAGTAGCGCCTGGAGGTACCGGGGGCAAAGCCCGCCCCGGCCCGGCGGCCGAGTTAAAAAAAAAAAATCCCCGTGCAGTCTCAATGGCGGGGTGCGGGCCGGCCCGGTGGCCGGGTGTGGCCGGAGAAGAGGCCTCTTGGCCGGGGTTAATAGTTTTGGAACACGGCCCGCGGAAATAGTAGCGGCTGGAGGTACCGGGGGCGAAGCCCGCCCCGGCCCGGCGGCCGAGTTAAAAAAAATAATAATCCCCGTGCAGTCTCAATGGCGGGGTGCGGGCCGGCCCGGTGGCCGGGTGTTGCCGGAGAAGAGGCCTCTTGGCCGGTGTTAATAGTTTTGGAACGCGGCCCGCGGAAATAGTAGCGGCTGGAGGTACCGGGGGCGAAGCCCGCCCCTGCCCGGAGGCCGAGTTAAAAAAAAAATAATCCCCGTGCAGTCTCAATGGCGGGGTGCGGGCCGGCCCGGTGGCCGGGTGTGGCCGGAGAAGAGGCCTCTTGGCCGGGGTTAATAGTTTTGGAACGCGGCCCGCGGAAATAGTAGCGGCTGGAGGTACCGGGGGCGAAGCCCGCCCCGGCCCGGCGGCCGAGTTAAAAAAAAAAATAATCCCCGTGCAGTCTCAATGGCGGGGTGCGGGCCGGCCCGGCGGCCGGTTGTGGCCGGAGAAGAGGCCTCTTGGCCGGGGTTAATAGTTTTGGAACGCGGCCCGCGGAAATAGTAGCGGCTGGAGGTACCGGGGGCGAAGCCCGCCCCGGCCCGGCGGCCGAGTTGAAAAAAATAATAATCCCCGTTCAGTCTCAATGGCGGGGTGCGGGCCGGCCCGGCGGCCGGGTGTGGCCGGGGAAGAGGCCTCTTACCCGGGGTGAATAGTGTTGGAACGCGGGCCGCGGAAATAGTAGCGGCTGGAGGTACCGGGGGCGAAGCCCGCCCCGGCCCGGCGGCCGAGTTAAAAAAAATAATAATCCCCGTGCAGTCTCAATGGCGGGGTGCGGGCCGGCCCGGTGGCCGGGTTGGCCGAGGTTAATAGTTTTGGAACGCGGCCCGCGGAAATAGTAGCGGCTGGAGGTACCGGGGGCGAAGCCCGCCCCGGCCCGGCGGCCGAGTTAAAAAAAATAATAATCCCCGTGCAGTCTCAATGGCGGGGTGCGGGCCGGCCCGGCGGCCGGTTGTGGCCGGAGAAGAGGCCTCTTGGCCGGGGTTAATAGTTTTGGAACGCGGCCCGCAGAAATAGTAGCGGCTGGAGGTACCGGGGGCGAAGCCCGCCCCGGCCCGGCGGCCGAGTTAAAAAAAATAATAATCCCCGTTCAGTCTCAATGGCGGGGTGCGGGCCGGCCCGGCGGCCGGGTGTGGCCGGAGAAGAGGCCTCTTGGCCGGGGTTAATAGTTTTGGAACGCGGCCCGCGGAAATAGTTGCGGCTGGAGGTACCGGGGGCGAAGCCCGCCCCGGCCCGGCGGCCGAGTTAAAAAAAAAATAATCCCCGTTCAGTCTCAATGGCGGGGTGCGGGCCGGCCCGGCGGCCGGGTGTGGCCGGGGAAGAGGCCTCTTGCCCGGGGTGAATAGTGTTGGAACGCGGCCCTCGGAAATAGTAGCGGCTGGAGGTACCGGGGGCGAAGCCCGCCCCGGCCCGGCGGCCGAGTTAAAAAAAATAATAATCCCCGTTCAGTCTCAATGGTGGGGTGCGGGCCGGCCCGGTGGCCGGGTGTGGCCGGAGAAGAGGCCTCTTGGCCGGGGTTAATAGTTTTGGAACGCGGCCCGCGGAAATAGTAGCGGCTGGAGGTACCGGGGGCGAAGCCCGCCCCGGCCCGGCGGCCGAGTTAAAAAAAATAATAATCCCCGTGCAGTCTCAATGGCGTGGTGCGGGCCGGCCCGGCGGCAGGGTGTGGCCGGAGAAGAGGCCTCTTGGCCGGGGTTAATAGTTTTGGAACGCGGGCCGCGGAAATAGTAGCGGCTGGAGGTACCGGGGGCGAAGCCCGCCCCGGCCAGGCGGCCGAGTTAAAAAAAAAAAAAATCCCCGTGCAGTCTCAATGGCGGGGTGCGGGCCGGCCCGGTGGCCGGGTTGGCCGGGGTTAATAGTTTTGGAACGCGGCCCGCGGAAATAGTAGCGGCTGGAGGTACCGGGGGCGAAGCCCGCCCCGGCCCGGCGGCCGAGTTAAAAAAAATAATAATCCCCGTGCAGTCTCAATGGCGGGGTGCGGGCCGGCCCGGCGGCCGGGTGTGGCCGGAGAAGAGGCCTCTTGGCCGGGGTTAATAGTTTTGGAACGCGGCCCGCGGAAATAGTAGCGGCTGGAGGTACCGGGGGCGAAGCCCGCCCCGGCCCGGCGGCCGAGTTAAAAAAAAAAAAATCCCCGTGCAGTCTCAATGGCGGGGTGCGGGCCGGCCCGGTGGCCGGGTGTGGCCGGAGAAGAGGCCTCTTGGCCGGGGTTAATAGTTTTGGAACGCGGCCCGCGGAAATAGTAGCGGCTGGAGGTTCCGGGGGAGAAGCCCTCCCCGGCCCGGCGGCCGAGTTAAAAAAAAAAATAATCCCCGTTCAGTCTCAATGGCGGGGTGCGGGCCGGCCCGGCGGCCGGGTGTGGCCGGAGAAGAGGCCTCTTGGCCGGGGTTAATAGTTTTGGAACGCGGCCCGTGGAAATAGTAGCGGCTGGAGGTACCGGGGGCGAAGCCCGCCCCGGCCCGGCGGCCGAGTTAAAAAAAATAATAATCCCCGTTCAGTCTCAATGGCGGGGTGCGGGCCGGCCCGGCGGCCGGGTGTGGCCGGAGAAGAGGCCTCTTGGCCGGGGTTAATAGTTTTGGAACGCGGGCCGCGGAAATAGTAGCGGCTGGAGGTACCGGGGGCGAAGCCCGCCCCGGCCCGGCGGCCGAGTTAAAAAAAATAATAATCCCCGTGCAGTCTCAATGGCGGGGTGCGGGCCGGCCCGGCGGCCGGGTGTGGCCGGAGAAGAGGCCTCTTGGCCGGGGTTAATAGTTTTGGAACGCGGCCCGCGGAAATAGTAGCGGCTGGAGGTACCGGGGGCGAACCCCGGCCCGGCGGCCGAGTTAAAAAAAAAAAAAAATCCCCGTGCAGTCTCAATGGCGGGGTGCGGGCCGGCCCGGTGGCCGGGTTGGCCGGGGTTAATAGTTTTGGAACGCGGCCCGCGGAAATAGTAGCGGCTGGAGGTACCGGGGGCGAAGCCCGCCCCGGCCCGGCGGCCGAGTTAAAAAAAATAATAATCCCCGTGCAGTCTCAATGGCGGGGTGCGGGCCGGCCCGGCGGCCGGGTGTGGCCGGAGAAGAGGCCTCTTGGCCGGGGTTAATAGTTTTGGAACGCGGCCCGCGGAAATAGTAGCGGCTGGAGGTACCGGGGGCGAAGCCCGCCCCGGCCCGGCGGCCGAGTTAAAAAAAAAAAATCCCCGTGCAGTCTCAATGGCGGGGTGCGGGCCGGCCCGGTGGCCGGGTGTGGCCGGAGAAGAGGCCTCTTGGCCGGGGTTAATAGTTTTGGAACGCGGCCCGCGGAAATAGTAGCGGCTGGAGGTTCCGGGGGCGAAGCCCTCCCCGGCCCGGCGGCCGAGTTAAAAAAAAAAATAATCCCCGTTCAGTCTCAATGGCGGGGTGCGGGCCGGCCCGGCGGCCGGGTGTGGCCGGAGAAGAGGCCTCTTGGCCGGGGTTAATAGTTTTGGAACGCGGCCCGCGGAAATAGTAGCGGCTGGAGGTACCGGGGGCGAAGCCCGCCCCGGCCCGGCGGCCGAGTTAAAAAAAATAATAATCCCCGTTCAGTCTCAATGGCGGGGTGCGGGCCGGCCCGGCGGCCGGGTGTGGCCGGAGAAGAGGCCTCTTGGCCGGGGTTAATAGTTTTGGAACGCGGGCCGCGGAAATAGTAGCGGCTGGAGGTACCGGGGGCGAAGCCCGCCCCGGCCCGGCGGCCGAGTTAAAAAAAAAAATAATCCCCGTGCAGTCTCAATGGCGGGGTGCGGGCCGGCCCGGCGGCCGGGTGTGGCCGGAGAAGAGGCCTCTTGGCCGGGGTTAATAGTTTTGGAACGCGGCCCGCGGAAATAGTAGCGGCTGGAGGTACCGGGGGCGAAGCCCGCCCCGGCCCGGCGGCCGAGTTAAAAAAAATAATAATCCCCGTGCAGTCTCAATGGCGGGGTGCGGGCCGGCCCGGTGGCCGGGTGTGGCCGGAGAAGAGGCCTCTTGGCCGGGGTTAATAGTTTTGGAACGCGGCCCGCGGAAATAGTAGCGGCTGGAGGTACCGGGGGCGAAGCCCGCCCCGGCCTGGCGGCCGAGTTAAAAAAAATAAGAATCCCCGTGCAGTCTCAATGGCGGGGTGCGGGCCGGCCCGGCGGCCGGGTGTGGCCGGAGAAGAGGCCTCTTGGCCGGGGTTAATAGTTTTGGAACGCGGCCCGCGGAAATAGTAGCGGCTGGAGGTACCGGGTGCGAAGCCCGCCCCGGCCCGGCGGCCGAGTTAAAAAAAATAATAATCCCCGTGCAGTCTCAATGGCGGGGTGCGGGCCGGCCCGGTGGCCGGGTGTGGCCGGAGAAGAGGCCTCTTGGCCGGGGTTAATAGTTTTGGAACGCGGCCCGCGGAAATAGTAGCGGCTGGAGGTACCGGGGGCGAAGCCTGCCCCGGCCCGGAGGCCCACTTAAAAAAATTAATAATCCCCGTGCAGTCTCAATGGCTCGGTGCGGGCCGGCCCGGCGGCCGGGTGTGGCCGGAGAAGAGGCCTCTTGGCCGGGGTTAATAGTTTTGGAACGCGGCCCGCGGAAATAGTAGCGGCTGGAGGTACCGGGGGCGAAGCCCGCCCCGGCCCGGCGGCAGAGTTAAAAAAAAAAAAATCCCCGTGCAGTCTCAATGGCGGGGTGCGGGCCGGCCCGGTGGCCGGGTTGGCCGGGGTTAATAGTTTTGGAACGCGGCCCGCGGAAATAGTAGCGGCTGGAGGTACCGGGGGCGAAGCCCGCCCCGGCCCGGCGGCCGAGTTAAAAAAAAAAATAATCCCCGTTCAGTCTCAATGGCGGGGTGCGGGCCGGCCCGGTGGCTGGGTGTGGCCGGAAAAGAGGCCTCTTGGCCGGGGTTAATAGTTTTGGAACGCGGCCCGCGGAAATAGTAGCGGCTGGAGGTACCGGGGGCAAAGCCCGCCCCGGCCCGGCGGCCGAGTTAAAAAAAAAAATAATCCCCGTGCAGTCTCAATGGCGGGGTGCGGGCCGGCCCGGTGGCCGGGTGTGGCCGGAGAAGAGCCCTCTTGGCCGGGGTTAATAGTTTTGGAACACGGCCCGCGGAAATAGTAGCGGCTGGAGGTACCGGGGGCGAAGCCCGCCCCGGCCCGGCGGCCGAGTTAAAAAAAATAATAATGCCCATGCAGTCTCAATGGCGGGGTGCGGGCCGGCCCGGCGGCCGGGTGTGGCCGGAGAAGAGGCCTCTTGGCCGGGGTTAATAGTTTTGGAACGCGGCCCGCGGAAATAGTAGCGGCTGGAGGTACCGGGGGCGAACCCCGGCCCGGCGGCCGAGTTAAAAAAAAAAAAAAATCCCCGTGCAGTCTCAATGGCGGGGTGCGGGCCGGCCCGGTGGCCGGGTTGGCCGGGGTTAATAGTTTTGGAACGCGGCCCGCGGAAATAGTAGCGGCTGGAGGTACCGGGGGCGAAGCCCGCCCCGGCCCGGCGGCCGAGTTAAAAAAAATAATAATCCCCGTGCAGTCTCAATGGCGGGGTGCGGGCCGGCCCGGCGGCCGGGTGTGGCCGGAGAAGAGGCCTCTTGGCCGGGGTTAATAGTTTTGGAACGCGGCCCGCGGAAATAGTAGCGGCTGGAGGTACCGGGGGCGAAGCCCGCCCCGGCCCGGCGGCCGAGTTAAAAAAAAAAAATCCCCGTGCAGTCTCAATGGCGGGGTGCGGGCCGGCCCGGTGGCCGGGTGTGGCCGGAGAAGAGGCCTCTTGGCCGGGGTTAATAGTTTTGGAACGCGGCCCGCGGAAATAGTAGCGGCTGGAGGTTCCGGGGGCGAAGCCCTCCCCGGCCCGGCGGCCGAGTTAAAAAAAAAAATAATCCCCGTTCAGTCTCAATGGCGGGGTGCGGGCCGGCCCGGCGGCCGGGTGTGGCCGGAGAAGAGGCCTCTTGGCCGGGGTTAATAGTTTTGGAACGCGGCCCGCGGAAATAGTAGCGGCTGGAGGTACCGGGGGCGAAGCCCGCCCCGGCCCGGCGGCCGAGTTAAAAAAAATAATAATCCCCGTTCAGTCTCAATGGCGGGGTGCGGGCCGGCCCGGCGGCCGGGTGTGGCCGGAGAAGAGGCCTCTTGGCCGGGGTTAATAGTTTTGGAACGCGGGCCGCGGAAATAGTAGCGGCTGGAGGTACCGGGGGCGAAGCCCGCCCCGGCCCGGCGGCCGAGTTAAAAAAAAAAATAATCCCCGTGCAGTCTCAATGGCGGGGTGCGGGCCGGCCCGGCGGCCGGGTGTGGCCGGAGAAGAGGCCTCTTGGCCGGGGTTAATAGTTTTGGAACGCGGCCCGCGGAAATAGTAGCGGCTGGAGGTACCGGGGGCGAAGCCCGCCCCGGCCCGGCGGCCGAGTTAAAAAAAATAATAATCCCCGTGCAGTCTCAATGGCGGGGTGCGGGCCGGCCCGGTGGCCGGGTGTGGCCGGAGAAGAGGCCTCTTGGCCGGGGTTAATAGTTTTGGAACGCGGCCCGCGGAAATAGTAGCGGCTGGAGGTACCGGGGGCGAAGCCCGCCCCGGCCTGGCGGCCGAGTTAAAAAAAATAAGAATCCCCGTGCAGTCTCAATGCCGGGGTGCGGGCCGGCCCGGCGGCCGGGTGTGGCCGGAGAAGAGGCCTCTTGGCCGGGGTTAATAGTTTTGGAACGCGGCCCGCGGAAATAGTAGCGGCTGGAGGTACCGGGTGCGAAGCCCGCCCCGGCCCGGCGGCCGAGTTAAAAAAAATAATAATCCCCGTGCAGTCTCAATGGCGGGGTGCGGGCCGGCCCGGTGGCCGGGTGTGGCCGGAGAAGAGGCCTCTTGGCCGGGGTTAATAGTTTTGGAACGCGGCCCGCGGAAATAGTAGCGGCTGGAGGTACCGGGGGCGAAGCCTGCCCCGGCCCGGAGGCCCACTTAAAAAAATTAATAATCCCCGTGCAGTCTCAATGGCTCGGTGCGGGCCGGCCCGGCGGCCGGGTGTGGCCGGAGAAGAGGCCTCTTGGCCGGGGTTAATAGTTTTGGAACGCGGCCCGCGGAAATAGTAGCGGCTGGAGGTACCGGGGGCGAAGCCCGCCCCGGCCCGGCGGCCGAGTTAAAAAAAAAAAAATCCCCGTGCAGTCTCAATGGCGGGGTGCGGGCCGGCCCGGTGGCCGGGTTGGCCGGGGTTAATAGTTTTGGAACGCGGCCCGCGGAAATAGTAGCGGCTGGAGGTACCGGGGGCGAAGCCCGCCCCGGCCCGGCGGCCGAGTTAAAAAAAAAAATAATCCCCGTTCAGTCTCAATGGCGGGGTGCGGGCCGGCCCGGTGGCTGGGTGTGGCCGGAAAAGAGGCCTCTTGGCCGGGGTTAATAGTTTTGGAACGCGGCCCGCGGAAATAGTAGCGGCTGGAGGTACCGGGGGCAAAGCCCGCCCCGGCCCGGCGGCCGAGTTAAAAAAAAAAATAATCCCCGTGCAGTCTCAATGGCGGGGTGCGGGCCGGCCCGGTGGCCGGGTGTGGCCGGAGAAGAGCCCTCTTGGCCGGGGTTAATAGTTTTGGAACACGGCCCGCGGAAATAGTAGCGGCTGGAGGTACCGGGGGCGAAGCCCGCCCCGGCCCGGCGGCCGAGTTAAAAAAAATAATAATGCCCATGCAGTCTCAATGGCGGGGTGCGGGCCGGCCCGGCGGCCGGGTGTGGCCGGAGAAGAGGCCTCTTGGCCGGGGTTAATAGTTTTGGAACGCGGCCCGCGGAAATAGTAGCGGCTGGAGGTACCGGGGGCGAAGCCCGCCCCGGCCCGGCGGCCGAGTTAAAAAAAAAAAATAATCCCCGTGCAGTCACAATGGCGGGGTGCGGGCCGGCCCGGTGGCCGGGTGTTGCCGGAGAAGAGGCCTCTTGGCCGGGGTTAATAGTTTTGGAACGCGGCCCGCGGAAATAGTAGCGGTTGGAGGTACCGGGGGCGAAGCCCGCCCCGGCCCGGCGGCCGAGTTAAAAAAAATAATAATCCCCGTTCAGTCTCAATGGCGGGGTGCGGGCCGGCCCGGTGGCTGGGTGTGGCCGGAAAAGAGGCCTCTTGGCCGGGGTTAATAGTTTTGGAACGCGGCCCGCGGAAATAGTAGCGGCTGGAGGTACCGGGGGCAAAGCCCGCCCCGGCCCGGCGCCCGAGTTAAAAAAAAAAAAAATCCCCGTGCAGTCTCAATGGCGGGGTGCGGGCCGGCCCGGTGGCCGGGTGTGGCCGGAGAAGAGGCCTCTTGGCCGGGGTTAATAGTTTTGGAACACGGCCCGCGGAAATAGTAGCGGCTGGAGGTACCGGGGGCGAAGCCCGCCCCGGCCCGGCGGCCGAGTTAAAAAAAATAATAATGCCCATGCAGTCTCAATGGCGGGGTGCGGGCCGGCCCGGCGGCCGGGTATGGCCGGAGAAGAGGCCTCTTGCCCGGGGTGAATAGTGTTGGAAGGCGGCCCGCGGAAATAGTAGCGGCTGGAGGTACCGGGGGCGAAGCCCTCCCCGGCCCGGCGGCCGAGTTAAAAAAAATAATAATCCCCGTTCAGTCTCAATGGCGGGGTGCGGGCCGGCCCGGCGGCCGGGTGTGGCCGGAGAAGAGGCCTCTTGGCCGGGGTTAATAGTTTTGGAACGCGGCCCGCGGAAATAGTAGCGGCTGGAGGTACCGGGGGCGAAGCCCGTCCCGGCCCGGCGGCCGAGTTAAAAAAAAAAATAATCCCCGTGCAGTCTCAATGGCGGGGTGCGGGCCGGCCCGGCGGCCGGGTGTGGCCGGAGAAGAGGCCTCTTGGCCGGGGTTAATAGTTTTGGAATGCGGCCTGCGGAAATAGTAGCGGCTGGAGGTACCGGGGGCGAAGCCCGCCCCGGCCCGGCGGCCGAGTTAAAAAAAATAATAATCACCGTTCAGTCTCAATGGCGGGTTGCGGGCCGGCCCGGTGGCCGGGAGTGGCCGGAGAAGAGGCCTCTTGGTCGGTGTTAATAGTTTTGGAACGCGGCCCGCGGAAATAGTAGCGGCTGGAGGTACCGGGGGCGAAGCCCGCCCCGGCCCGGCGGCCGAGTTAAAAAAAAAAAAATCCCCGTGCAGTCTCAATGGCGGGGTGCGGGCCGGCCCGGTGGCCGGGTGTGGCCGGAGAAGAGGCCTCTTGGCCGGGGTTAATAGTTTTGGAACGCGGCCCGCGGAAATAGTAGCGGCTGGAGGTACCGGGGGCGAAGCCCGCCCCGGCCCGGCGGCCGAGTTAAAAAAAAAAAAATCCCCGTGCAGTCTCAATGGCGGGGTGCGGGCCGGCCCGGCGGCCGGTTGTGGCCGGAGAAGAGGCCTCTTGGCCGGGGTTAATAGTTTTGGAACGCGGCCCGCGGAAATAGTAGCGGCTGGAGGTACCGGGGGCGAAGCCCGCCCCGGCCCGGCGGCCGAGTTAAAAAAAAATAATAATCCCCGTTCAGTCTCAATGGCGGGGTGCGGGCCGGCCCGGCGGCCGGGTGTGGCCGGGGAAGAGGCCTCTTGCCCGGGGTGAATAGTGTTGGAACGCGGCCCGCGGAAATAGTAGCGGCTGGAGGTACCGGGGGCGAAGCCCGGCCCGGCGGCCGAGTTAAAAAAAAAACAATAATCCCCGTTCAGTCTCAATGGGGGGGTGCGGGCCGGCCCGGCGGCCGGGTGTGGCCGGGGAAGAGGCCTCTTGCCCGTGGTGAATAGTGTTGGAACGCGGCCCGCGGAAATAGTAGCGGCTGGAGGTACCGGGGGCGAAGCCCGCCCCGGCCCGGCGGCCGAGTTAAAAAAAATAATAATCCCCGTGCAGTCTCAATGGCGGGGTGCGGGCCGGCCCGGCGGCCGGGTGTGGCCGGAGAAGAGGCCTCTTGGCCGGGGTTAATAGTTTTGGAACGCGGCCCGCGGAAATAGTAGCGGCTGGAGGTACCGGGGGCGAAGCCCGCCCCGGCCCGGCGGCCGAGTTAAAAAAAATAATAATCCCCGTTCAGTCTCAATGGCGGGGTGCGGGCCGGCCCGGCGGCCGGGTGTGGCCGGAGAAGAGGCCTCTTGGCCGGGGTTAATAGTTTTGCAACGCGGCCCGCGGAAATAGTAGCGGCTGGAGGTACCGGGGGCGAAGCCCGTCCCGGCCCGGCGGCCGAGTTAAAAAAAATAATAATCCCCGTGCAGTCTCAATGGCGGGGTGCGGGCCGGCCCGGCGGCCGGGTGTGGCCGGAGAAGAGGCCTCTTGGCCGGGGTTAATAGTTTTGGAACGCGGCCCGCGGAAATAGTAGCGGCTGGAGGTACCGGGGGCGAAGCCCGCCCCGGCCAGGCGGCCGAGTTAAAAAAAATAATAATCCCCGTGCAGTCTCAATGGCGGGGTGCGGGCCGGCCCGGTGGCCGGGTGTGGCCGGAGAAGAGGCCTCTTGGCCGGTGTTAATAGTTTTGGAACGCGGCCCGCGGAAATAGTAGCGGCTGGAGGTACCGGGGGCGAAGCCCGCCCCGGCCCGGCGGCCGAGTTAAAAAAAATAATAATCCCCGTTCAGTCTCAATGGCGGGGTGCGGGCCGGCCCGGTGGCCGGGTGTGGCCGGAGAAGAGGCCTCTTGGCCGGGGTTAATAGTTTTGGAACGCGGCCCACGGGAATAGTAGTGGCTGGAGGTACCGGGGGCGAAGCCCGCCCCGGCCCGGCGGCCGAGTTAAAAAAAATAATAATCCCCGTGCAGTCTCAATGGCGGGGTGCGGGCCGGCCCGGCGGCCGGGTGTGGCCGAGAAGAGGCCTCTTGGCCAGGTTTAATAGTTTTGGAACGCGGCCCGCGGAAATAGTAGCGGCTGGAGGTACCGGGGGCGAAGCCCGCCCCGGCCCGGCGGCCGAGTTAAAAAAAATAATAATCCCCGTGCAGTCTCAATGGCGGGGTGCGGCCCGGCCCGGTGGCCGGGTGTGGCCGGAGAAGAGGCCTCTTGGCCGGGGTTAATAGTTTTGGAACGCGGCCCGCGGAAATAGTAGCGGCTGGAGGTACCGGGGGCGAAGCCCGCCCCGGCCCGGCGGCCGAGTTAAAAAAAATAATAATCCCCGTGCAGTCTCAATGGCGGGGTGCGGGCCGGCCCGGCGGCCGGGTGTGGCCGGAGAAGAGGCCTCTTGGCCGGGGTTAATAGTTTTGGAACGCGGCCCGCGGAAATAGTAGCGGCTGGAGGTACCGGGGGCGAAGCCCGCCCCGGCCCGGCGGCCGAGTTAAAAAAAATAATAATCCCCGTGCAGTCTCAATGGCGGGGTGCGGGCCGGCCCGGTGGCCGGGTGTGGCCGGAGAAGAGGCCTCTTGGCCGGGGTTAATAGTTTTGGAACGCGACCCGCGGAAATAGTAGCGGCTGGAGGTACCGGGGGCGAAGCCCGCCCCGGCCCGGCGGCCGAGTTAAAAAAAATAAGAATCCCCGTGCAGTCTCAATGGCGGGGTGCGGGCCGGCCCGGCGGCCGGGTGTGGCCGGAGAAGAGGCCTCTTGGCCGGGGTTAATAGTTTTGGAACGCGGCCCGCGGAAATAGTAGCGGCTGGAGGTACCGGGTGCGAAGCCCGCCCCGGCCCGGCGGCCGAGTTAAAAAAAATAATAATCCCCGTGCAGTCTCAATGGCGGGGTGCGGGCCGGCCCGGTGGCCGGGTGTGGCCGGAGAAGAGGCCTCTTGGCCGGGGTTAATAGTTTTGGAACGCGGCCCGCGGAAATAGTAGCGGCTGGAGGTACCGGGGGCGAAGCCTGCCCCGGCCCGGAGGCCCAGTTAAAAAAATTAATAATCCCCGTGCAGTCTCAATGGCGGGGTGCGGGCCGGCCCGGCGGCCGGGTGTGGCCGGAGAAGAGGCCTCTTGGCCGGGGTTAATAGTTTTGGAACGCGGCCCGCGGAAATAGTAGCGGCTGGAGGTACCGGGGGCGAAGCCCGCCCCGGCCCGGCGGCCGAGTTAAAAAAAAAAAAAATCCCCGTGCAGTCTCAATGGCGGGGTGCGGGCCGGCCCGGTGGCCGGGTTGGCCGGGGTTAATAGTTTTGGAACGTGGCCCGCGGAAATAGTAGCGGCTGGAGGTACCGGGGGCGAAGCCCGCCCCGGCCCGGCGGCCGAGTTAAAAAAAAAAAAAATCCCCGTGCAGTCTCAATGGCGGGGCGCAGGCCGGCCCGGCGGCCGAGTGTGGCCGGGGAGGAGGCCTCTTGGCCGGGGTGAATAGTGTTGGAACGCGGCCCGCGGAAATAGTAGCGGCTGGAGGTACCGGGGGCGAAGCCCGCCCCGGCCCGGCGGCCGAGTTAAAAAAAAAAAAAATCCCCGTGCAGTCTCAATGGCGGGGTGCGGGCCGGCCCGGTGGCCGGGTGTGGCCGGAGAAGAGGCCTCTTGGCCGGGGTTAATAGTTTTGGAACGCGGCCCGCGGAAATAGTAGCGGCTGGAGGTACCGGGGGCGAAGCCCGCCCCGGCTTCGGCGGCCCAGTTAAAAAAAATAATAATCCCCGTGCAGTCTCAATGGCGGGGTGCGGGCCGGCCCGGCGGCCGGGTGTGGCCGGAGAAGAGGCCTCTTGGCCGGGGTTAATAGTTTTGGAACGCGGCTTGCGGAAATAGTAGCGGCTGGAGGTACCGGGGGCGAAGCCCGCCCCGGCCCGGCGGCCGAGTTAAAAAAAATAATAATCCCCGTTCAGTCTCAATGGCGGGGAGCAGGCTGCACTCGGCCACCGAGTGTGGCGGGCAGCAGGCCTCTTGGACAGGTTGAGAGAAAAAAAAATTATAATCCCCGTGCAGTCTCAATGGCGGGGTGCGGGCCGGCCCCGCGGCCGAGTGTGGCCGGGGAAGAGGCCTCTTGGCCGGGGTGAATAGTGTTGGAACGCGGCCCGCAGAAATAGTAGCGGTTGGAGGTACCGGGGGCGAAGCCCGCCCCGGCCCGGCGGCCGAGTTAAAAAAAAAAAAATCCCCGTTCAGTCTCAATGGCGGGCAGCAGGCTGCACTCAGCCGCCGAGTGCGGCGGGCAGCAGGCCTCTTGGACAGGTTGAGAGATAAAAAAATAATAATCCCCGTGCAGTCTCAATGGCGGGGTGCGGGCCGGCCCGGCGGCCGGGTGTGGCCGGAGAAGAGGCCTCTTGGCCGGGGTAAATAGTTTTGGAACGCGGCCCGCGGAAATAGTAGCGGCTGGAGGTACAGGGGGCGAAGCCCGCCCCGGCCCGGCGGCCGAGTTAAAAAAAAAAATAATCCCCGTGCAATCTCAATGGCGGGGTGCGGGCCGGCCCGGTGGCCGAGTTAAAAAAAATAATAATCCCCGTTCAGTCTCAATGGCGGGGTGCGGGCCGGCCCGGTGGCCGGGTGTGGCCGGAGAAGAGGCCGGTGGCCGGGTGTGGCCGGAGAAGAGGCCTCTTGGCCGGGGTTAATAGTTTTGGAACGCGGCCCGCGGAAATAGTAGCGGCTGGAGGTACCGGGGGCGAAGCCCACCCCGGCCCGGCGGCCCAGTTAAAAAAAATAATAATCCCCGTGCAGTCTCAATGGCGGGGTGCGGGCCGGCCCGGCGGCCGGGTGTGGCCGGAGAAGAGGCCTCTTGGCCGGGGTTAATAGTTTTGGAACGCGGCCCGCGGAAATAGTAGCGGCTGGAGGTACCGGGGGCGAAGCCCGCCCCGGCCCGGCGGCCGAGTTAAAAAAAATAATAATCCCCGTTCAGTCTCAATGGCGGGGAGCAGGCTGCACTCGGCCACCGAGTGCGGCGGGCAGCAGGCCTCTTGGACAGGTTGAGAGAAAAAAAAATTATAATCCCCGTGCAGTCTCAATGGCGGGGTGCGGGCCGGCCCGGCGGCCGAGTGTGGCCGGGGAAGAGGCCTCTTGGCCGGGGTGAATAGTGTTGGAACGCGGCCCGCAGAAATAGTAGCGGTTGGAGGTACCGGGGGCGAAGCCCGCCCCGGCCCGGCGGCCGAGTTAAAAAAAAAAAAAATCCCCGTTCAGTCTCAATGGCGGGCAGCAGGCTGCACTCAGCCGCCGAGTGCGGCGGGCAGCAGGCCTCTTGGACAGGTTGAGAGATAAAAAAATAATAATCCCCGTGCAGTCTCAATGGCGGGGTGCGGGCCGGCCCGGCGGCCGGGTGTGGCCGGAGAAGAGGCCTCTTGGCCGGGGTAAATAGTTTTGGAACGCGGCCCGCGGAAATAGTAGCGGCTGGAGGTACCGGGGGCGAAGCCCGCCCCGGCCCGGCGGCCGAGTTAAAAAAAATAATAATCCCCGTGCAATCTCAATGGCGGGGTGCGGGCCGGCCCGGTGGCCGGGTGTTGCCGGAGAAGAGGCCTCTTGGCCGGGGTTAATAGTTTTGGAACGCGGCCCGCGGAAATAGTAGCGGCTGGAGGTACCGGGGGCGAAGCCCCCCCCGGCCCGGCGGCCGAGTTAAAAAAAATAATAATCCCCGTTCAGTCTCAATGGCGGGGTGCGGGCCGGCCCGGTGGCCGGGTGTGGCCGGAGAAGAGGCCTCTTGGCCGGGGTTAATAGTTTTGGAACGCGGGCCGCGGAAATAGTAGCGGATGGAGGTACCGGGGGCGAAGCCCGCCCCGGCCCGGCGGCCGAGTTAAAAAAAATAATAATCCGCGTGCAGTCTCAATGGCGGGGTGCGGGCCGGCCCGGCGGCCGGGTGTGGCCGGAGAAGAGGCCTCTTGGCCGGGGTTATTAGTTTTGGAACGCGGCCCGCGGAAATAGTAGCGGCTGGAGGTACCGGGGGCGAAGCCCGCCCCGGCCCGGCGGCCGAGTTAAAAAAAATAATAATCCCCGTGCAGTCTCAATGGCGGGGTGCGGGCCGGCCCTGTGGCCGGGTGTGGCCGGAGAAGAGGCCTCTTGGCCGGGGTTAATAGTTTTGGAACGCGGCCCGCGGAAATAGTAGCGGCTGGAGGTACCGGGGGCGAAGCCCGCCCCGGCCCGGCGGCCGAGTTAAAAAAGATAATAATCCCCGTGCAGTCTCAATGGCGGGGTGCGGGCCGGCCCGGCGGCCGGGTGTGGCCGGAGAAGAGGCCTCTTGGCCGGGGTTAATAGTTTTGGAACGCGGCCCGTGGAAATAGTAGCGGCTGGAAGTACCGGGGGCGAAGCCCGCCCCGGCCCGGCGGCCGAGTTAAAAAAAATAATAATCCCCGTGCAGTCTCAATGGCGGGGTGCGGGCCGGCCCTGTGGCCGGGTGTGGCCGGAGAAGATGCCTCTTGGCCGGGGTTAATAGTTTTGGAACGCGGCCCGCGGAAATAGTAGCGGCTGGAGGTACCGGGGGCGAAGCCCGCCCCGGCCCGGCGGCCGAGTTAAAAAAAATAATAATCCCCGTGCAGTCTCAATGGCGGGGTGCGGGCCGGCCCGGCGGCCGGGTGTGGCCGGAGAAGAGGCTTCTTGGCCGGGGTTAATAGTTTTGGATCGCGGCCCGCGGAAATAGTAGCGGCTGGAGGTACCGGGGGCGAAACCCGCCCCGGCCCGGCGGCCGAGTTAAAAAAAATAATAATCCCCGTGCAGTCTCAATGACGGGGTGCGGGCCGGCCCGGCGGCCGGTTGTGGCCGGAGAAGAGGCCTCTTGGCCGGGGTTAATAGTTTTGGAATGCGGCCCGCGGAAATAGTAGCGGCTGGAGGTACCAGGGGCGAAGCCCGCCCCGGCCCGGCGGCCGAGTTAAAAAAAAAAAATCCCCGTGCAGTCTCAATGGCGGGGTGCGGGCCGGCCCGGTGGCCGGGTGTGGCCGGAGAAGAGGCCTCTTGGCCGGGGTTAATAGTTTTGGAACGCGGCCCGCGGAAATAGTAGCGGCTGGAGGTACCGGGGGCGAAGCCCTCCCCGGCCCGGCGGCCGAGTTAAAAAAAATAATAATCCCCGTTCAGTCTCAATGGCGGGGTGCGGGCCGGCCCGGCGGCCGGGTGTGGCCGGAGAAGAGGCCTCTTGGTTAATAGTTTTGGAACGCGGCCCGCGGAAATAGTAGCGGCTGGAGGTACCGGGGGCGAAGCCCGTCCCGGCCCGGCGGCCGAGTTAAAAAAAAAAAAAATCCCCGTGCAGTCTCAATGGCGGGGTGCGGGCCGGCCCGGCGGCCGGGTGTGGCCGGAGAAGAGGCCTCTTGGCCGGGGTTAATAGTTTTGGAACGCGGCCCGCGGAAATAGTAGCGGCTGGAGGTACCGGGGGCGAAGCCCGCCCCGGCCCGGCGGCCGAGTTAAAAAAAATAATAATCCCCGTTCAGTCTCAATGGCGGGGTGCGGGCCGGCCCGGCGGCCGGGTGTGGCCGGAGAAGAGGCCTCTTGGTTAATAGTTTTGGAACGCGGCCCGCGGAAATAGTAGCGGCTGGAGGTACCGGGGGCGAAGCCCGTCCCGGCCCGGCGGCCGAGTTAAAAAAAATAATAATCCCCGTGCAGTCTCAATGGCGGGGTGCGGGCCGGCCCGGCGGCCGGGTGTGGCCGGAGAAGAGGCCTCTTGGCCGGGGTTAATAGTTTTGGAACGCGGCCCGCGGAAATAGTAGCGGCTGGAGGTACCGGGGGCGAAGCCCGCCCCGGCCCGGCGGCCGAGTTAAAAAAAATAATAATCCCCGTGCAGTCTCAATGGCGGGGTGCGGGCCGGCCCGGCGGCCGGGTGTGGCCGGAGAAGAGGCCTCTTGGCCGGGGTTAATAGTTTTGGAACGCGGCCCGCGGAAATAGTAGCGGCTGGAGGTACCGGGGGCGAAGCCCGCCCCGGCCCGGCGGCCGAGTTAAAAAAAATAATAATCCCCGTTCAGTCTCAATGGCGGGGTGCGGGCCGGCCCGGCGGCCGGGTGTGGCCGGAGAAGAGGCCTCTTGGTTAATAGTTTTGGAACGCGGCCCGCGGAAATAGTAGCGGCTGGAGGTACCGGGGGCGAAGCCCGTCCCGGCCCGGCGGCCGAGTTAAAAAAAATAATAATCCCCGTGCAGTCTCAATGGCGGGGTGCGGGCCGGCCCGGCGGCCGGGTGTGGCCGGAGAAGAGGCCTCTTGGCCGGGGTTAATAGTTTTGGAACGCGGCCCGCGGAAATAGTAGCGGCTGGAGGTACCGGGGGCGAAGCCCGCCCCGGCCCGGCGGCCGAGTTAAAAAAAATAATAATCCCCGTGCAGTCTCAATGGCGGGGTGCGGGCCGGCCCGGTGGCCGGGTGTTGCCGGAGAAGAGGCCTCTTGGCCGGGGTTAATAGTTTTGGAATGCGGCCCGCGGAAATAGTAGCGGCTGGAGGTACCGGGGGCGAAGCCCGCCCCGGCCCGGCGGCCGAGTTAAAAAAAATAATAATCACCGTTCAGTCTCAATGGCGGGTTGCGGGCCGGCCCGGTGGCCGGGTGTGGCCGGAGAAGAGGCCTCTTGGCCGGTGTTAATAGTTTTGGAACGCGGCCCGCGGAAATAGTAGCGGCTGGAGGTACCGGGGGCGAAGCCCGCCCCGGCCCGGCGGCCGAGTTAAAAAAAAAAAATCCCCGTGCAGTCTCAATGGCGGGGTGCGGGCCGGCCCGGTGGCCGGGTGTGGCCGGAGAAGAGGCCTCTTGGCCGGGGTTAATAGTTTTGGAACGCGGCCCGCGGAAATAGTAGCGGCTGGAGGTACCGGGGGCGAAGCCCGCCCCGGCCCGGCGGCCGAGTTAAAAAAAAAATAATCCCCGTGCAGTCTCAATGGCGGGGTGCGGGCCGGCCCGGCGGCCGGTTGTGGCCGGAGAAGAGGCCTCTTGGCCGGGGTTAATAGTTTTGGAACGCGGCCCGTGGAAATAGTAGCGGCTGGAGGTACCGGGGGCGAAGCCCGCCCCGGCCCGGCGGCCGAATAAAAAAAAATAATAATCCCCGTTCAGTCTCAATGGCGGGGTGCGGGCCGGCCCGGCGGCCGGGTGTGGCCGGGGAAGAGGCCTCTTGCCCGGGGTGAATAGTGTTGGAACGCGGCCCGCGGAAATAGTAGCGGCTGGAGGTACCGGGGGCGAAGCCCGGCCCGGCGGCCGAGTTAAAAAAAAAACAATAATCCCCGTTCAGTCTCAATGGCGGGGTGCGGGCCGGCCCGGCGGCCGGGTGTGGCCGGGGAAGAGGCCTCTTGCCCGTGGTGAATAGTGTTGGAACGCGGCCCGCGGAAATAGTAGCGGCTGGAGGTACCGGGGGCGAAGCCCGCCCCGGCCCGGCGGCCGACTTAAAAAAAATAATAATCCCCGTTCAGTCTCAATGGCGGGGTGCGGGCCGGCCCGGCGGCCGGGTGTGGCCGGAGAAGAGGCCTCTTGGCCGGGGTTAATAGTTTTGGAACGCGGCCCGCGGAAATAGTAGCGGCTGGAGGTACCGGGGGCGAAGCCCGTCCCGGCCCGGCGGCCGAGTTAAAAAAAATAATAATCCCCGTGCAGTCTCAATGGCGGGGTGCGGGCCGGCCCGGCGGCCGGGTGTGGCCGGAGAAGAGGCCTCTTGGCCGGGGTTAATAGTTTTGGAACGCGGCCCGCGGAAATAGTAGCGGCTGGAGGTACCGGGGGCGAAGCCCGCCCCGGCCCGGCGGCCGAGTTAAAAAAAAAAATAATCCCCGTGCAGTCTCAATGGCGGGGTGCGGGCCGGCCCGGTGGCCGGGTGTTGCCGGAGAAGAGGCCTCTTGGCCAGGTTTAATAGTTTTGGAACGCGGCCCGCGGAAATAGTAGCGGCTGGAGGTACCGGGGGCGAAGCCCGCCCCAGCCCGGCGGCCGAGTTAAAAAAAAAAAAATCCCCGTGCAGTCTCAATGGCGGGGTGCGGGCCGGCCCGGTGGCCGGGTGTGGCCGGAGAAGAGGCCTCTTGGCCGGGGTTAATAGTTTTGGAACGCGGCCCGCGGAAATAGTAGCGGCTGGAGGTACCGGGGGCGAAGCCCGCCCCGGCCCGGCGGCCGAGTTAAAAAAAAAAATAATCCCCGTGCAGTCTCAATGGCGGGGTGCGGGCCGGCCCGGCGGCCGGGTGTGGCCGGAGAAGAGGCCTCTTGGCCGGGGTTAATAGTTTTGGAACGCGGCCAGCGGAAATAGTAGCGGCTGGAGGTACCGGGGGCGAAGCCCGCCCCGGCCCGGCGGCCGAGTTAAAAAAAATAATAATCCCCGTGCAGTCTCAATGGCGGGGTGCGGGCCGGCCCGGTGGCCGGGTGTGGCCGGAGAAGAGGCCTCTTGGCCGGGGTTAATAGTTTTGGAACGCGGCCCGCGGAAATAGTAGCGGCTGGAGGTACCGGGGGCGAAGCCCGCCCCGGCCCGGCGGCCGAGTTAAAAAAAAAAAATCCCCGTGCAGTCTCAATGGCGGGGTGCGGGCCGGCCCGGCGGCCGGTTGTGGCCGGAGAAGAGGCCTCTTGGCCGGGGTTAATAGTTTTGGAACGCGGCCCGTGGAAATAGTAGCGGCTGGAGGTACCGGGGGCGAAGCCCGCCCCGGCCCGGCGGCCGAATAAAAAAAAATAATAATCCCCGTTCAGTCTCAATGGCGGGGTGCGGGCCGGCCCGGCGGCCGGGTGTGGCCGGGGAAGAGGCCTCTTGCCCGGGGTGAATAGTGTTGGAACGCGGCCCGCGGAAATAGTAGCGGCTGGAGGTACCGGGGGCGAAGCCCGGCCCGGCGGCCGAGTTAAAAAAAAAACAATAATCCCCGTTCAGTCTCAATGGCGGGGTGCGGGCCGGCCCGGCGGCCGGGTGTGGCCGGAGAAGAGGCCTCTTTGCCGGGGTTAATAGTTTTGGAACGCGGCCCGCGGAAATAGTAGCGGCTGGAGGTACCGGGGGCGAAGCCCGTCCCGGCCCGGCGGCCGAGTTAAAAAAAATAATAATCCCCGTGCAGTCTCAATGGCGGGGTGCGGGCCGGCCCGGCGGCCGGGTGTGGCCGGAGAAGAGGCCTCTTGGCCGGGGTTAATAGTTTTGGAACGCGGCCCGCGGAAATAGTAGCGGCTGGAGGTACCGGGGGCGAAGCCCGCCCCGGCCCGGCGGCCGAGTTAAAAAAAATAATAATCCCCGTGCAGTCTCAATGGCGGGGTGCGGGCCGGCCCGGTGGCCGGGTGTTGCCGGAGAAGAGGCCTCTTGGCCAGGTTTAATAGTTTTGGAACGCGGCCCGCGGAAATAGTAGCGGCTGGAGGTACCGGGGGCGAAGCCCGCCCCAGCCCGGCGGCCGAGTTAAAAAAAAAAAAATCCCCGTGCAGTCTCAATGGCGGGGTGCGGGCCGGCCCGGTGGCCGGGTGTGGCCGGAGAAGAGGCCTCTTGGCCGGGCTTAATAGTTTTGGAACGCGGCCCGCGGAAATAGTAGCGGCTGGAGGTACCGGGGGCGAAGCCCGCCCCGGCCCGGCGGCCGAGTTAAAAAAAAAAATAATCCCCGTGCAGTCTCAATGGCGGGGTGCGGGCCGGCCCGGCGGCCGGGTGTGGCCGGAGAAGAGGCCTCTTGGCCGGGGTTAATAGTTTTGGAACGCGGCCCGCGGAAATAGTAGCGGCTGGAGGTACCGGGGGCGAAGCCCGCCCCGGCCCGGCGGCCGAGTTAAAAAAAATAATAATCCCCGTGCAGTCTCAATGGCGGGGTGCGGGCCGGCCCGGTGGCCGGGTGTGGCCGGAGAAGAGGCCTCTTGGCCGGGGTTAATAGTTTTGGAACGCGGCCCGCGGAAATAGTAGCGGCTGGAGGTACCGGGGGCGAAGCCCGCCCCCGCCCGGCGGCCGAGTTAAAAAAAAAAATAATCCCCGTGCAGTCACAATGGCGGGGTGCGGGCCGGCCCGGTGGCCGGGTGTTGCCGGAGAAGAGGCCTCTTGGCCGGGGTTAATAGTTTTGGAACGCGGCCCGCGGAAATAGTAGCGGTTGGAGGTACCGGGGGCGAAGCCCGCCCCGGCCCGGCGGCCGAGTTAAAAAAAAAAATAATCCCCGTTCAGTCTCAATGGCGGGGTGCGGGCCGGCCCGGTGGCTGGGTGTGGCCGGAAAAGAGGCCTCTTGGCCGGGGTTAATAGTTTTGGAACGCGGCCCGCGGAAATAGTAGCGGCTGGAGGTACCGGGGGCAAAGCCCGCCCCGGCCCGGCGGCCGAGTTAAAAAAAAAAATAATCCCCGTGCAGTCTCAATGGCGGGGTGCGGGCCGGCCCGGTGGCCGGGTGTGGCCGGAGAAGAGCCCTCTTGGCCGGGGTTAATAGTTTTGGAACACGGCCCGCGGAAATAGTAGCGGCTGGAGGTACCGGGGGCGAAGCCCGCCCCGGCCCGGCGGCCGAGTTAAAAAAAATAATAATCCCCGTGCAGTCTCAATGGCGGGGTGCGGGCCGGCCCGGCGGCCGGGTGTGGCCGGAGAAGAGGCCTCTTGGCCGGGGTTAATAGTTTTGGAACGCGGCCCGCGGAAATAGTAGCGGCTGGAGGTACCGGGGGCGAAGCCCGCCCCGGCCCGGCGGCCGAGTTAAAAAAAATAATAATCCCCGTGCAGTCTCAATGGCGGGGTGCGGGCCGGCCCGGCGGCCGGGTGTGGCCGGAGAAGAGGCCTCTTGGCCGGGGTTAATAGTTTTGGAACGCGGCCCGCGGAAATAGTAGCGGCTGGAGGTACCGGGGGCGAAGCCCGCCCCGGCCCGGCGGCCGAGTTAAAAAAAATAATAATCCCCGTTCAGTCTCAATGGCGGGGTGCGGGCCGGCCCGGCGGCCGGGTGTGGCCGGAGAAGAGGCCTCTTGGTTAATAGTTTTGGAACGCGGCCCGCGGAAATAGTAGCGGCTGGAGGTACCGGGGGCGAAGCCCGTCCCGGCCCGGCGGCCGAGTTAAAAAAAAAAATAATCCCCGTGCAGTCTCAATGGCGGGGTGCGGGCCGGCCCGGCGGCCGGGTGTGGCCGGAGAAGAGGCCTCATGGCCGGGGTTAATAGTTTTGGAACGCGGCCCGCGGAAATAGTAGCGGCTGGAGGTACCGGGGGCGAAGCCCGCCCCGGCCCGGCGGCCGAGTTAAAAAAAATAATAATCCCCGTGCAGTCTCAATGGCGGGGTGCGGGCCGGCCCGGTGGCCGGGTGTTGCCGGAGAAGAGGCCTCTTGGCCGGGGTTAATAGTTTTGGAATGCGGCCCGCGGAAATAGTAGCGGCTGGAGGTACCGGGGGCGAAGCCCGCCCCGGCCCGGCGGCCGAGTTAAAAAAAATAATAATCACCGTTCAGTCTCAATGGCGGGTTGCGGGCCGGCCCGGTGGCCGGGTGTGGCCGGAGAAGAGGCCTCTTGGCCGGTGTTAATAGTTTTGGAACGCGGCCCGCGGAAATAGTAGCGGCTGGAGGTACCGGGGGCGAAGCCCGCCCCGGCCCGGCGGCCGAGTTAAAAAAAAAAAAATCCCCGTGCAGTCTCAATGGCGGGGTGCGGGCCGGCCCGGTGGCCGGGTGTGGCCGGAGAAGAGGCCTCTTGGCCGGGGTTAATAGTTTTGGAACGCGGCCCGCGGAAATAGTAGCGGCTGGAGGTACCGGGGGCGAAGCCCGCCCCGGCCCGGCGGCCGAGTTAAAAAAAAAATAATCCCCGTGCAGTCTCAATGGCGGGGTGCGGGCCGGCCCGGCGGCCGGTTGTGGCCGGAGAAGAGGCCTCTTGGCCGGGGTTAATAGTTTTGGAACCGGCCCGTGGAAATAGTAGCGGCTGGAGGTACCGGGGGCGAAGCCCGCCCCGGCCCGGCGGCCGAATAAAAAAAAATAATAATCCCAGTTCAGTCTCAATGGCGGGGTGCGGGCCGGCCCGGCGGCCGGGTGTGGCCGGGGAAGAGGCCTCTTGCCCGGGGTGAATAGTGTTGGAACGCGGCCCGCGGAAATAGTAGCGGCTGGAGGTACCGGGGGCGAAGCCCGCCCCGGCCCGGCGGCCGACTTAAAAAAAATTATAATCCCCGTTCAGTCTCAATGGCGGGGTGCGGGCCGGCCCGGCGGCCGGGTGTGGCCGGAGAAGAGGCCTCTTGGCCGGGGTTAATAGTTTTGGAACGCGGCCCGCGGAAATAGTAGCGGCTGGAGGTACCGGGGGCGAAGCCCGTCCCGGCCCGGCGGCCGAGTTAAAAAAAATAATAATCCCCGTGCAGTCTCAATGGCGGGGTGCGGGCCGGCCCGGCGGCCGGGTGTGGCCGGAGAAGAGGCCTCTTGGCCGGGGTTAATAGTTTTGGAACGCGGCCCGCGGAAATAGTAGCGGCTGGAGGTACCGGGGGCGAAGCCCGCCCCGGCCCGGCGGCCGAGTTAAAAAAAATAATAATCCCCGTGCAGTCTCAATGGCGGGGTGCGGGCCGGCCCGGTGGCCGGGTGTTGCCGGAGAAGAGGCCTCTTGGCCAGGTTTAATAGTTTTGGAACGCGGCCCGCGGAAATAGTAGCGGCTGGAGGTACCGGGGGCGAAGCCCGCCCCAGCCCGGCGGCCGAGTTAAAAAAAAAAAAATCCCCGTGCAGTCTCAATGGCGGGGTGCGGGCCGGCCCGGTGGCCGGGTGTGGCCGGAGAAGAGGCCTCTTGGCCGGGGTTAATAGTTTTGGAACGCGGCCCGCGGAAATAGTAGCGGCTGGAGGTACCGGGGGCGAAGCCCGCCCCGGCCCGGCGGCCGAGTTAAAAAAAAAAATAATCCCCGTGCAGTCTCAATGGCGGGGTGCGGGCCGGCCCGGCGGCCGGGTGTGGCCGGAGAAGAGGCCTCTTGGCCGGGGTTAATAGTTTTGGAACGCGGCCCGCGGAAATAGTAGCGGCTGGAGGTACCGGGGGCGAAGCCCGCCCCGGCCCGGCGGCTGAGTTAAAAAAAATAATAATCCCCGTGCAGTCTCAATGGCGGGGTGCGGGCCGGCCCGGTGGCCGGGTGTGGCCGGAGAAGAGGCCTCTTGGCCGGGGTTAATAGTTTTGGAACGCGGCCCGCGGAAATAGTAGCGGCTGGAGGTACCGGGGGCGAAGCCCGCCCCGGCCCGGCGGCCGAGTTAAAAAAAAAAAAATCCCCGTGCAGTCTCAATGGCGGGGTGCGGGCCGGCCCGGTGGCCGGGTGTGGCCGGAGAAGAGGCCTCTTGGCCGGGGTTAATAGTTTTGGAACGCGGCCCGCGGAAATAGTAGCGGCTGGAGGTACCGGGGGCGAAGCCCGCCCCGGCCCGGCGGCCGAGTTAAAAAAAAAATAATCCCCGTGCAGTCTCAATGGCGGGGTGCGGGCCGGCCCGGCGGCCGGTTGTGGCCGGAGAAGAGGCCTCTTGGCCGGGGTTAATAGTTTTGGAACGCGGCCCGTGGAAATAGTAGCGGCTGGAGGTACCGGGGGCGAAGCCCGCCCCGGCCCGGCGGCCGAGTTAAAAAAAAATAATAATCCCCGTTCAGTCTCAATGGCGGGGTGCGGGCCGGCCCGGCGGCCGGGTGTGGCCGGAGAAGAGGCCTCTTTGCCGGGGTTAATAGTTTTGGAACGCGGCCCGCGGAAATAGTAGCGGCTGGAGGTACCGGGGGCGAAGCCCGTCCCGGCCCGGCGGCCGAGTTAAAAAAAATAATAATCCCCGTGCAGTCTCAATGGCGGGGTGCGGGCCGGCCCGGCAAGCCGGGTGTGGCCGGAGAAGAGGCCTCTTGGCCGGGGTTAATAGTTTTGGAACGCGGCCCGCGGAAATAGTAGCGGCTGGAGGTACCGGGGGCGAAGCCCGCCCCGGCCCGGCGGCCGAGTTAAAAAAAATAATAATCCCCGTGCAGTCTCAATGGCGGGGTGCGGGCCGGCCCGGTGGCCGGGTGTTGCCGGAGAAGAGGCCTCTTGGCCAGGTTTAATAGTTTTGGAACGCGGCCCGCGGAAATAGTAGCGGCTGGAGGTACCGGGGGCGAAGCCAGCCCCAGCCCGGCGGCCGAGTTAAAAAAAAAAAAATCCCCGTGCAGTCTCAATGGCGGGGTGCGGGCCGGCCCGGTGGCCGGGTGTGGCCGGAGAAGAGGCCTCTTGGCCGGGGTTAATAGTTTTGGAACGCGGCCCGCGGAAATAGTAGCGGCTGGAGGTACCGGGGGCGAAGCCCGCCCCGGCCCGGCGGCCGAGTTAAAAAAAAAAATAATCCCCGTGCAGTCTCAATGGCGGGGTGCGGGCCGGCCCGGCGGCCGGGTGTGGCCGGAGAAGAGGCCTCTTGGCCGGGGTTAATAGTTTTGGAACGCGGCCCGCGGAAATAGTAGCGGCTGGAGGTACCGGGGGCGAAGCCCGCCCCGGCCCGGCGGCCGAGTTAAAAAAAATAATAATCCCCGTGCAGTCTCAATGGCGGGGTGCGGGCCGGCCCGGTGGCCGGGTGTGGCCGGAGAAGAGGCCTCTTGGCCGGGGTTAATAGTTTTGGAACGCGGCCCGCGGAAATAGTAGCGGCTGGAGGTACCGGGGGCGAAGCCCGCCCCGGCCCGGCGGCCGAGTTAAAAAAAATAATAATCCCCGTTCAGTCTCAATGGCGGGGAGCAGGCTGCACTCGGCCACCGAGTGCGGTGGGCAGCAGGCCTCTTGGACAGGTTGAGAGAAAAAAAAATTATAATCCCCGTGCAGTCTCAATGGCGGGGTGCGGGCCGGCCCGGCGGCCGAGTGTGGCCGGGGAAGAGGCCTCTTGGCCGGGGTGAATAGTGTTGGAACGCGGCCCGCAGAAATAGTAGCGGTTGGAGGTACCGGGGGCGAAGCCCGCCCCGGCCCGGCGGCCGAGTTAAAAAAAAAAATCCCCGTTCAGTCTCAATGGCGGGCAGCAGGCTGCACTCAGCCGCCGAGTGCGGCGGGCAGCAGGCCTCTTGGACAGGTTGAGAGATAAAAAAATAATAATCCCCGTGCAGTCTCAATGGCGGGGTGCGGGCCGACCCGGCGGCCGGGTGTGGCCGGAGAAGAGGCCTCTTGGCCGGGGTAAATAGTTTTGGAACGCGGCCCGCGGAAATAGTAGCGGCTGGAGGTACCGGGGGCGAAGCCCGCCCCGGCCCGGCGGCCGAGTTAAAAAAAATAATAATCCCCGTGCAGTCTCAATGGCGGGGTGCGGGCCGGCCCGGTGGCCGGGTGTGGCCGGAGAAGAGGCCTCTTGGCCGGGGTTAATAGTTTTGGAACGCGGGCCGCGGAAATAGTAGCGGATGGAGGTACCGGGGGCGAAGCCCGCCCCGGCCCGGCGGCCGAGTTAAAAAAAATAATAATCCCCGTGCAGTCTCAATGGCGGGGTGCGGGCCGGCCCGGTGGCCGAGTTAAAAAAAATAATAATCCCCGTGCAGTCTCAATGGCGGGGTGCGGGCCGGCCCGGTGGCCGGGTGTGGCCGGAGAAGAGGCCTCTTGGCCGGGGTTAATAGTTTTGGAACGCGGGCCGCGGAAATAGTAGCGGATGGAGGTACCGGGGGCGAAGCCCGCCCCGGCCCGGCGGCCGAGTTAAAAAAAATAATAATCCCCGTGCAGTCTCAATGGCGGGGTGCGGGCCGGCCCGGCGGCCGAGTGTGGCCGGGGAAGAGGCCTCTTGGCCGGGGTGAATAGTGTTGGAACGCGGCCCGCAGAAATAGTAGCGGTTGGAGGTACCGGGGGCGAAGCCCGCCCCGGCCCGGCGGCCGAGTTAAAAAAAAAAAAAATCCCCGTTCAGTCTCAATGGCGGGCAGCAGGCTGCACTCAGCCGCCGAGTGCGGCGGGCAGCAGGCCTCTTGGACAGGTTGAGAGATAAAAAAATAATAATCCCCGTGCAGTCTCATGGGCGGGGTGCGGGCCGGCCCGGCGGCCGGGTGTGGCCGGAGAAGAGGCCTCTTGGCCGGGGTAAATAGTTTTGGAACGCGGGCTGCGGAAATAGTAGCGGATGGAGGTACCGGGGGCGAAGCCCGCCCCGGCCCGGCGGCCGAGTTAAAAAAAATAATAATCCCCGTGCAGTCTCAATGGCGGGGTGCGGGCCGGCCCGGTGGCCGGGTGTGGCCGGAGAAGAGGCCTCTTGGCCGGGGTTAATAGTTTTGGAACGCGGCCCGCGGAAATAGTAGCGGCTGGAGG
The DNA here is from genome assembly GCF_025434085.1 of Hippocampus zosterae. NCBI lineage: Eukaryota > Metazoa > Chordata > Actinopteri > Syngnathiformes > Syngnathidae > Hippocampus > Hippocampus zosterae. The sequence continues at coordinate 10,319,309 of NC_067457.1, forward strand.
TACCGGGGGCGAAGCCCGCCCCGGCCCGGCGGCCGAGTTAAAAAAAATAATAATCCCCGTTCCGTCTCAATGGCGGGGAGCAGTCTGCACTCGGCCACCGAGTGCGGTGGGCAGCAGGCCTCTTGGACAGGTTGAGAGAAAAAAAAATTATAATCCCCGTGCAGTCTCAATGGCGGGGTGCGGGCCGGCCCGGCGGCCGAGTGTGGCCGGGGAAGAGGCCTCTTGGCCGGGGTGAATAGTGTTGGAACGCGGCCCGCAGAAATAGCAGCGGTTGGAGGTACCGGGGGCGAAGCCCGCCCCGGCCCGGCGGCCGAGTTAAAAAAAAAAAAATCCCCGTTCAGTCTCAATGGCGGGCAGCAGGCTGCACTCAGCCGCCGAGTGCGGCGGGCAGCAGGCCTCTTGGACAGGTTGAGAGATAAAAAAATAATAATCCCCGTGCAGTCTCAATGGCGGGGTGCGGGCCGGCCCGGCGGCCGGTTGTGGCCGGAGAAGAGGCCTCTTGGCCGGGGTTAATAGTTTTGGAACGCGGCCCGTGGAAATAGTAGCGGCTGGAGGTACCGGGGGCGAAGCCCGCCCCGGCCCGGCGGCCGAGTTAAAAAAAATAATAATCCCCGTTCAGTCTCAATGGCGGGGTGCGGGCCGGCCCGGCGGCCGGGTGTGGCCGGAGAAGAGGCCTCTTTGCCGGGGTTAATAGTTTTGGAACGCGGCCCGCGGAAATAGTAGCGGCTGGAGGTACCGGGGGCGAAGCCCGTCCCGGCCCGGCGGCCGAGTTAAAAAAAATAATAATCCCCGTGCAGTCTCAATGGCGGGGTGCGGGCCGGCCCGGCAAGCCGGGTGTGGCCGGAGAAGAGGCCTCTTGGCCGGGGTTAATAGTTTTGGAACGCGGCCCGCGGAAATAGTAGCGGCTGGAGGTACCGGGGGCGAAGCCCGCCCCGGCCCGGCGGCCGAGTTAAAAAAAATAATAATCCCCGTGCAGTCTCAATGGCGGGGTGCGGGCCGGCCCGGTGGCCGGGTGTTGCCGGAGAAGAGGCCTCTTGGCCAGGTTTAATAGTTTTGGAACGCGGCCCGCGGAAATAGTAGCGGCTGGAGGTACCGGGGGCGAAGCCAGCCCCAGCCCGGCGGCCGAGTTAAAAAAAAAAAAATCCCCGTGCAGTCTCAATGGCGGGGTGCGGGCCGGCCCGGTGGCCGGGTGTGGCCGGAGAAGAGGCCTCTTGGCCGGGGTTAATAGTTTTGGAACGCGGCCCGCGGAAATAGTAGCGGCTGGAGGTACCGGGGGCGAAGCCCGCCCCGGCCCGGCGGCCGAGTTAAAAAAAAAAATAATCCCCGTGCAGTCTCAATGGCGGGGTGCGGGCCGGCCCGGCGGCCGGGTGTGGCCGGAGAAGAGGCCTCTTGGCCGGGGTTAATAGTTTTGGAACGCGGCCCGCGGAAATAGTAGCGGCTGGAGGTACCGGGGGCGAAGCCCGCCCCGGCCCGGCGGCCGAGTTAAAAAAAATAATAATCCCCGTGCAGTCTCAATGGCGGGGTGCGGGCCGGCCCGGTGGCCGGGTGTGGCCGGAGAAGAGGCCTCTTGGCCGGGGTTAATAGTTTTGGAACGCGGCCCGCGGAAATAGTAGCGGCTGGAGGTACCGGGGGCGAAGCCCGCCCCGGCCCGGCGGCCGAGTTAAAAAAAATAATAATCCCCGTTCAGTCTCAATGGCGGGGAGCAGGCTGCACTCGGCCACCGAGTGCGGTGGGCAGCAGGCCTCTTGGACAGGTTGAGAGAAAAAAAAATTATAATCCCCGTGCAGTCTCAATGGCGGGGTGCGGGCCGGCCCGGCGGCCGAGTGTGGCCGGGGAAGAGGCCTCTTGGCCGGGGTGAATAGTGTTGGAACGCGGCCCGCAGAAATAGTAGCGGTTGGAGGTACCGGGGGCGAAGCCCGCCCCGGCCCGGCGGCCGAGTTAAAAAAAAAAAAAATCCCCGTTCAGTCTCAATGGCGGGCAGCAGGCTGCACTCAGCCGCCGAGTGCGGCGGGCAGCAGGCCTCTTGGACAGGTTGAGAGATAAAAAAATAATAATCCCCGTGCAGTCTCATGGGCGGGGTGCGGGCCGGCCCGGCGGCCGGGTGTGGCCGGAGAAGAGGCCTCTTGGCCGGGGTAAATAGTTTTGGAACGCGGGCCGCGGAAATAGTAGCGGATGGAGGTACCGGGGGCGAAGCCCGCCCCGGCCCGGCGGCCGAGTTAAAAAAAATAATAATCCCCGTGCAGTCTCAATGGCGGGGTGCGGGCCGGACCGGGGGCCGAGTTAAAAAAAATAATAATCCCCGTGCAGTCTCAATGGCGGGGTGCGGGCCGGCCCGGTGGCCGGGTGTGGCCGGAGAAGAGGCCTCTTGGCCGGGGTTAATAGTTTTGGAACGCGGGCCGCGGAAATAGTAGCGGATGGAGGTACCGGGGGCGAAGCCCGCCCCGGCCCGGCGGCCGAGTTAAAAAAAATAATAATCCCCGTGCAGTCTCAATGGCGGGGTGCGGGCCGGCCCGGCGGCCGAGTGTGGCCGGGGAAGAGGCCTCTTGGCCGGGGTGAATAGTGTTGGAACGCGGCCCGCAGAAATAGTAGCGGTTGGAGGTACCGGGGGCGAAGCCCGCCCCGGCCCGGCGGCCGAGTTAAAAAAAAAAAAAATCCCCGTTCAGTCTCAATGGCGGGCAGCAGGCTGCACTCAGCCGCCGAGTGCGGCTGGCAGCAGGCCTCTTGGACAGGTTGAGAGATAAAAAAATAATAATCCCCGTGCAGTCTCATGGGCGGGGTGCGGGCCGGCCCGGCGGCCGGGTGTGGCCGGAGAAGAGGCCTCTTGGCCGGGGTAAATAGTTTTGGAACGCGGCCCGCGGAAATAGTAGCGGCTGGAGGTACCGGGGGCGAAGCCCGCCCCGGCCCGGCGGCCGAGTTAAAAAAAATAATAATCCCCGTGCAATCTCAATGGCGGGGTGCGGGCCGGCCCGGTGGCCGGGTGTTGCCGGAGAAGAGGCCTCTTGGCCGGGGTTAATAGTTTTGGAACGCGGCCCGCGGAAATAGTAGCGGCTGGAGGTACCGGGGGCGAAGCCCGCCCCGGCCCGGCGGCCGAGTTAAAAAAAAAATAATCCCCGTGCAGTCTCAATGGCGGGGTGCGGGCCGGCCCGGCGGCCGGGTGTGGCCGGAGAAGAGGCCTCTTGGCCGGGGTTAATAGTGTTGGAACGCGGCCCGCGGAAATAGTAGCGGCTGGAGGTACCGGGGGCGAAGCCCGGCCCGGCGGCCGAGTTAAAAAAAAAACAATAATCCCCGTTCAGTCTCAATGGCGGGGTGCGGGCCGGCCCGGCGGCCGGGTGTGGCCGGGGAAGAGGCCTCTTGCCCGTGGTGAATAGTGTTGGAACGCGGCCCGCGGAAATAGTAGCGGCTGGAGGTACCGGGGGCGAAGCCCGCCCCGGCCCGGCGGCCGAGTTAAAAAAAATAATAATCCCCGTTCAGTCTCAATGGCGGGGTGCGGGCCGGCCCGGCGGCCGGGTGTGGCCGGAGAAGAGGCCTCTTGGCCGGGGTTAATAGTTTTGGAACGCGGCCCGCGGAAATAGTAGCGGCTGGAGGTACCGGGGGCGAAGCCCGTCCCGGCCCGGCGGCCGAGTTAAAAAAAATAATAATCCCCGTGCAGTCTCAATGGCGGGGTGCGGGCCGGCCCGGCGGCCGGGTGTGGCCGGAGAAGAGGCCTCTTGGCCGGGGTTAATAGTTTTGGAACGCGGCCCGCGGAAATAGTAGCGGCTGGAGGTACCGGGGGCGAAGCCCGCCCCGGCCCGGCGGCCGAGTTGAAAAAAATAATAATCCCCGTGCAGTCTCAATGGCGGGGTGCGGGCCGGCCCGGTGGCCGGGTGTTGCCGGAGAAGAGGCCTCTTGGCCAGGTTTAATAGTTTTGGAACGCGGCCCGCGGAAATAGTAGCGGCTGGAGGTACCGGGGGCGAAGCCCGCCCCGGCCCGGCGGCCGAGTTAAAAAAAAAAAATCCCCGTGCAGTCTCAATGGCGGGGTGCGGGCCGGCCCGGTGGCCGGGTGTGGCCGGAGAAGAGGCCTCTTGGCCGGGGTTAATAGTTTTGGAACGCGGCCCGCGGAAATAGTAGCGGCTGGAGGTACCGGGGGCGAAGCCCGCCCCGGCCCGGCGGCCGAGTTAAAAAAAAAAATAATCCCCGTGCAGTCTCAATGGCGGGGTGCGGGCCGGCCCGGTGGCCGGGTGTGGCCGGAGAAGAGGCCTCTTGGCCGGGGTTAATAGTTTTGGAACGCGGCCCGCGGAAATAGTAGCGGCTGGAGGTACCGGGGGCGAAGCCCGCCCCGGCCCGGCGGCCGAGTTAAAAAAAATAATAATCCCCGTGCAGTCTCAATGGCGGGGTGCGGGCCGGCCCGGCGGCCGGGTGTGGCCGGAGAAGAGGCCTCTTGGCCGGGGTTAATAGTTTTGGAACGCGGCCCGCGGAAATAGTAGCGGCTGGAGGTATCGGGGGCGAAGCCCGCCCCGGCCCGGCGGCCGAGTTAAAAAAAATAATAATCCCCGTGCAGTCTCAATGGCGGGGTGCGGGCCGGCCCGGTGGCCGGGTGTGGCCGGAGAAGAGGCCTCTTGGCCGGGGTTAATAGTTTTGGAACGCGGCCCGCGGAAATAGTAGCGGCTGGAGGTACCGGGGGCGAAGCCTGCCCCGGCCCGGCGGCCGAGTTAAAAAAAATAATAATCCCCGTTCAGTCTCAATGGCGGGGTGCGGGCCGGCCCAGCGGCCGGGTGTGGCCGGGGAAGAGGCCTCTTGCCCGCGGTGAATAGTGTTGGAACGCGGCCCGCGGAAATAGTAGCGGCTGGAGGTACCGGGGGAGAACCCCACCCCGGCCCGGCGGCCGAGTTAAAAAAAAAAATAATCCCCGTTCAGTCTCAATGGCGGGGTGCGGGCCGGCCCAGTGGCCTGGTGTGGCCGGAGAAGAGGCCTCTTGGCCGGGGTGAATAGTGTTGGAACGCGGCCCGCGGAAATAGTAGCGGCTGGAGGTACCGGGGGCGAAGCCCGCCCCGGCCCGGCGGCCGAGTTAAAAAAAATAATAATCCCCGTGCAGTCTCAATGGCGGGGTGCGGGCCGGCCCGGCGGCCGGGTGTGGCCGGAGAAGAGGCCTCTTGGCCGGGGTTAATAGTTTTGGAACGCGGCCCGCGGAAATAGTAGCGGCTGGAGGTACCGGGGGCGAAGCCCGCCCCGGCCCGGCGGCCGAGTTAAAAAAAATAATAATCCCCGTGCAGTCTCAATGGCGGGGTGCGGGCCGGCCCGGCGGCCGGGTGTGGCCGGAGAAGAGGCCTCTTGGCCGGGGTTAATAGTTTTGGAACGCGGCCCGCGGAAATAGTAGCGGCTGGAGGTACCGGGGGCGAAGCCCGCCCCGGCCCGGCGGCCGACTTAAAAAAAATAATAATCCCCGTGCAGTCTCAATGGCGGGGTGCGGGCCGGCCCGGCGGCCGGGTGTGGCCGGAGAAGAGGCCTCTTGCCCGGGGTGAATAGTGTTGGAACGCGGCCCGTGGAAATAGTAGCGGCTGGAGGTACCGGGGGCGAAGCCCGCCCCGGCCCGGCGGCCGAGTTAAAAAAAATAATAATCCCCGTTCAGTCTCAATGGCGGGGTGCGGGCCGGCCCGGCGGCCGGGTGTGGCCGGGGAAGAGGCCTCTTGCCCCGGGTGAATAGTGTTGGAACGCGGCCCGCGGAAATAGTAGCGGCTGGAGGTACCGGGGGCGAAGCAGGCCCCGGCCCGGCGGCCGAGTTAAAAAAAAAAAAATCCCCGTGCAGTCTCAATGGCGGGGTGCGGGCCGGCCCGGCGGCCGGGTGTGGCCGGAGAAGAGGCCTCTTGGCCGGGGTTAATAGTTTTGGAACGCGGCCCGCGGAAATCGTAGCGGCTGGAGGTACCGGGGGCGAAGCCCGCCCCAGCCCGGCGGCCGAGTTAAAAAAATAATAATCCCCGTGCAGTCTCAATGGCGGGGTGCGGGCCGGCCCGGCGGCCGGGTGTGGCCGGAGAAGAGGCCTCTTGGCCGGGGTTAATAGTTTTGGAACGCGGCCCGCGGAAATAGTAGCGGCTGGAGGTACCGGGGGCGAAGCCCGCCCCGGCCCGGCGGCCGACTTAAAAAAAATAATAATCCCCGTGTAGTCTCAATGGCGGGGTGCGGGCCGGCCCGGCGGCCGGGTGTGGCCGGAGAAGAGGCCTCTTGCCCGGGGTGAATAGTGTTGGAACGCGGCCCGCGGAAATAGTAGCGGCTGGAGGTACCGGGGGCGAAGCCCGCCCCGGCCCGGCGGCCGAGTTAAAAAAAATAATAATCCCCGTTCAGTCTCAATGGCGGGGTGCGGGCCGGCCCGGCGGCCGGGTGTGGCCGGAGAAGAGGCCTCTTGCCCGGGGTTAATAGTGTTGGAACGCGGCCCGCGGAAATAGTAGCGGCTGGAGGTACCGGGGGCGAAGCCCGCCCCGGCCCGGCGGCCGAGTTAAAAAAAATAATAATCCCCATGCAGCCTCAATGGCGGGGTGCGGGCCGGCCCTGTGGCCGGGTGTGGCCGGAGAAGAGGCCTCTTGGCCGGGGTTAATAGTTTTGGAACGCGGCCCGCGGAAATAGTAGCGGCTGGAGGTACCGGGGGCGAAGCCCGCCCCGGCCCGGCGGCCGAGTTAAAAAAAAAAATAATCCCCGTGCAGTCTCGATGGCGGGGTGCGGGCCGGCCCGGCGGCTGGGTGTGGCCGGAGAAGAGGCCTCTTG